>NW_003852396.1:37782415-37845690 GCF_000181295.1 Otolemur garnettii
CTGGGATAAAACCCACTTGGTCGTGGTGTATAATTTGTTTGATGTGTTGCTGGATTCTGTTGGTTAGGATCTTGTTGAATATTTTCACATCAATATTCGTTAGTGATATTGTTCTATAATTTTCTTTTCTTGTTGGGTCTTTTCCTGGTTTGGGGATCAAGGTGATGTTTGTTTCATAGAATGTATTGGGTAGTATTCCGTCTTTTTCTGTATTTTGGAAAAGGTTAAGTAGTATTGGTATTAGTTCCTCTTTAAAAGTTTGGTAGAATTCTGATGTGAAGCCATCTGGTCCCGGGCATTTGTTTTTAGGGAGATTTTGTATAGTTGATGCTATTTCAGAGTTTGATATAGGACTGTTCAACATTTCCACTTGGTTCTGACTAAGTCTTGGAAGGTGGCGTGCTTCCAAGTATTGGTTGATTTCCTTTAGATTTTCATATTTCTGAGAGTAAAGTTTCTTGTAGTATTTATGAAGGATTTCTTGAATTTGTCATGGGTCTGTTGTAATTTCATCTTTACCATTTCTGATTGATGAAATTAGAGATTTAACTCTTTTTTTCTTGGTTAGGTTGGCCAAGGGCTTATCTATTTTATTGACCTTTTCAAAAAACTAACTTTTTGATTTGTTAATCTGTTGTATAATCCTTTTGTTTTCAATTTCATTTAATTCTGCTCTAATTTTGGTTATTTCTTTTCCTCTGCTAGGTTTGGGATTGGAGTGTTCTTCCTTTTCCATGCTTGAGATGTTCCATTAAGTTGTTAAATTCCTCTGTTTTCTTAAGGAAGACTTGCAGTGCAATAAATTTCCCTCTTAGGACTGCCTTTGCAGTATCCCAGAGGTTCTGATAACTTGTCTCTTCATTATCGTTTTGTTCCAAAAATTTGGTAATTTCTTTCTTGATCTCGTCTCTGACCCAACTATCATTGAGCATAAAGTTATTTAGCTTTCACGTTTTTGTTTGGGTCTGCAGATTCCTGTTATTACTGAGTTCAATTTTTATTCCATGGCAGTCTGAGATGAAAGGGATAATTTCTATTCTTTAAATTTGCTGAGGTTAAACTTGTGACCTAAGATGTGGTCTATGTTGGAGTATGTTCCATGGGCTGATGAGTAAAACATGTATTCAGTTTTATTAGGGTGAAATGTTCTATAGATGTCCGTAATCCAAATGTTGAATGGTTAAGTTTAAATCCAAAATGTCTTTGCTAAGCTTCTTGTTGGAGGATCTATCCAGCACTGCCAAAGGAGTATTAAAATCTCCAACTGTGGTGGAGCTGGGAGTAATAAGGTTGCTCATGTCTGTTAGAGTATCTCTTATAAATTGTGGTGCTTCCTGGTTGGGTGCATAAATATTGATAATTGAAATCTCATCATATTGAGTATTACCCTTAACAAATATAAAGTAACCATCCTTATCCTTGCTCACTTTTGTTGAATACAATTCACTATTGTATCTGTGAATAAAATTGCAACACCTGCTTTTTTCTGCTTTCCATTAGCCTGGAATATAGATGACCATCCCTTCACCCGAAGTCTATGCTTGAAGTAAGGTGAGATTCTTGTATACATCAGATATCAGTCCTGAGTTTTTGTATCCAGTCAGCCTCCCCTGTGCCTCTTTAGAGGGCAATTTAAGCCATTCACATTGATTTAGAATACTGATAAGCCTGGTATAATTTTTGGTATCGAGTTTTTCAAAAGTCCAGTGGACATCTTTAATCCTTTTGCCACTGTGGAAATTGGAATTTGATCAAAATTTTCTGGGTGGGTTTATTTATGTGGTGGAGGATTGCACTGATCATTATGGAGGATAGGTCTTAGAATATCCTGGAGGGCTTGTTTAGTTATGGCAAATTTCTTCAACATGTGAATGTCATTAAAGTATTTAATTACTCTATCATAGATGAAACTTAGTTTAGCTGGATACAGGATTCTGGGTTGAAAGTTATTTTGTTTTAGGAGATTAAAGGTCAATGACCACCCTCTTCCAGCCTGAAAGGTTTTAGCAGAGAGATCTGCAGTCATTCTAATATTTTTCCCCTTGTAGATTAAGGTTTTCTTGCGTCTAGTTGCTTTCAGAATTTTCTCTTTCATGTTAACTTTGGTGAAGTTGATTATGATATGCCTGGGGGATGTCTTGTTCGGGTTGAGTCACACTGGGGTTCTGAAGCTGTCTGCTATCTGAATTTCTGAATCTCTTGGCATGTCTGGAAAGTTCTCTTTCATAATTTCATGAAGAAGCACCTCTGTGTTTTGCGAAGCAACTTCATCACCTTCAGGGATTCCTATAAGGCAAATATTAGTTTTCTTCGAATTATCCCAGAGCTCTCTGAGTGAGTGATCTATTGTGAAGACATTTTAAAATCCTAAACACTGTACTTATACTTACCACAGGCAATGGGTACAGTATATTCAAAGATTATTAGATTAAAAAATAATAGGTAAGTCACCTCAATTAAGTAGAATCTTTCATCAAAGTAGTGGGAAAAAATTCTGCTGCTATGATTAAAACTTAAAATGTACTCTGGGAGGCCAAAGCAGGTGATTGCCAGTTTGAGACCAGCCTGCACAAGAATAAGACCCCATCTCTAAAAATATCCAGGTATTGTGGCAGGCACCTGTAGTCCTAGCTACTCAGGAGGCTGAGGCAAGAGGATCACTTGAGGCCAAGAGTTTGAGGTTGTTGTAAACAATGATGTCACACCATTCAACCAGGGGCAAGAAAGTGAGACTCTGTTTCCAAAAATATAATTAATTAATTAATTATCTTTAAAAAATAAAACTTAAAATGGAAAGCTTAAAATGACAAGCACATCATAAATACCTTCCAGACAAATAGAAGAAGAATGCATCTGATGCCACTAAACACATACACACTCCTCTTACAAATGCTTGACCTTGTTCAAGTATACATAGCAAGACAAACAAAACTCAGAATATGCCTCTATATACTTTGGAAAATGATTTAACTTTGGGCCTGGAAAAATATATTTTGCATTTCAGGTTAAACGTAAAGCTTTATAACCAACAATGACTCAGAGCTATGGGGTAGATCTGCAAACAACAAGCTTTCTGTTTAGGAGAAATAATGCTTTACCTCTGCAGGTGTAGAAAAGTCCCATGTCAAATACACAAGTCATCATTTTGTTCATACATTAAGGACATCTGATTTTATGGTACTTTTTATAAAAAAATAAACAAACAAACATTAAAAGTGTTCACAATAGAAAGGTTTATTTAATCTGTAGCTGAGGTCCTTTATTATAAACAGTACTCCTAAAAGCATGCTTACTGTATCCTTCAAGTTTTACAAAATACATATATTCAACAAAATACACATTCAACAAATTTTCAATTTTATATATTACAATTTTCATTTAAGGTGGATTTGGGGAAATCTAAAAACAGGTATTCCTTTCTTATCTTTCTTTAGAAAGCATATCTTAAAATTTTTCATCAATTTCTCAATAAATCATTATCATAACATCGCTGACATTGTCATAGACTTCTGAGTATTTTCTTCCTTCAGTTTTGTAATTTATCAGTTGTCATAGAAGTATTTGGTATCTATATTCAGAAAGCACAGGAGTTCCTATTACTCATCAAGTTCATTCTTGCTCTTCAGCCTGCCAACCACTACCTTTGCCAAAGTAATGTTCTACTTTCTTACCACAGCAATTCTAAAACAATAGGTTGAATGGCTGCATGCAAAATTTCTTGACAAGAATTAGATTTCAAATTTAACTTCTTTTTGGCTGGCTGAATTCTAATTATTTTAGCTTAAACAAAAACCAAAATAGAACAAATGTTTAATCACATTTATTTCTTTCTCATTAATGAGTTGACCTAAAAGATTTGTTACTAAAACAAATCTACTGTCTAACAGGCCAAATGATGTCATTCATATTTTAGAAGTATAAAATTAATCAAGTATTACAAACCCATCTTTATGTAAACACAAAGATTAATAGCTCTTCTTCTATAGAATCATGGAATTATGTTTAAACAGGACTTCAGATATAAAAAGATATGTCTGAAAACCAAAGCTTCTAATATAATATTTTTTGTGTCTCCCAAAACTGGACACATGTAAGTATTATACATATATAAACAAATAAATTCAAATCATATCAGTATTTAACTAATACATGAACTTCCTTTGGCTAAAGATTTTCATTTTATTTCCAGAAATAAGGGAAGTCAATAAAACAACTCTGATACTGAAAATCTCTGAGCTTTTATTTAATCATAAAAGGTCTCTTACATATTGGCCCTAGAAGATACACTTACAGCAATTTCCTCAAGAAAATGAACACAAGAATGGTTTTATGAGATATTAACTAGCTACAATTTTCTTCCTCCAAAGCAATTTTTCAGTTTTCTTTGCTAAGACTGTGTCTACAAGGAACCTAAACAATCAATTCAGTCAAAAGTGTTCTATTTAAGTAGGAAAAAAAAAGCCATATGAATTGTCTAACATTACGTAGAGCAGGCCAACAGACTGAATGTTTTCCTTAAAATGTTTACAGATCCTAAAGAGAGGCCAAATGAGTTTTCAAGATCATGTTCTTAGGTTTTAAATCATCACTTGTTTACAAATTCAATTAAGGGCATGATTAGGGAGGGAAATAAGTCTATACTGTCTTATAAAAGAATTTATAGTATATTTAAAATTTATGTTATTTTAGAAATTTTTAAAATGTTTAATGGTTAGTGTGTATTAGTCTCATTTTCTATTTTACTTTGAATAAATGTTCCTTGCTGATTAAGCTATAATATGGAATAACAGTCTTAAATGTGGTCCCCATACTGACAGTTTATGGTAAGAACAGAAATTTCAGGTCAAAGAGGCTGAATAAAACCAGATACCCACTCCCCAATTCTTCCCTATTATTGCCAGTCTTTTTTCCCTATACAACATGGACCCTTCTTTGTACATAAAAGGCACTCAGTGAAAATTTCCAAGGGTTGATCTGTGGAAAAGAGCCAGAATCACAAATTACTTAGGCAGTAAAACAGGCAGATATATAGAGTAAGTCATTAAAGAGAGGAGATGATCATGTGGAGGAGGGATATCTCAAAGGGCAAGTGAGAATTCTCTTCATAGATCTGAAGAGGATTAAGCATAACAGATTAGATTTCCATGTGATTTGAAGAGAGATTGCACACCAATTTCAAATTTCATTTCAACATAAAGGGTTTCTAAACATTTACAGCTATCAAAGATAAAAAGAAAGACTATCAGTCACTATTCAAACAGAAGTTGGAAGGTCAGTTGGTGAGGTGGGGGAGATTTAAGCATAAACTAGGATGTATTGAGGTTCCTTCTAGCCCCAAAAGTGTAAAAAATGAGTAACTCCTGCTAACAATCATCTGATAATGTAGCAGACATTCAAAGGAACTAACATGGCAGTGGATTTTACCTCCATTGAAGGTTTCAATATTATAAAGAGGGTCTAGGCCAGGCCAAACAAGATACAGCCCTAAACTTCACCTTAGCCAACCTGAATTTCACCTGTAGCAGAGCAGCATTGTTAGAACTTACCACAGGAGGGTAGGAAAGTAGTGAGATAGAAGAAGAGGATGAGCTAGAAGCCTGGATATGCTGAAGTGTAGGGCCCTGCCTACAAAAGAAAAGGCTAAGAAGCAGAAGAAAAGATGTTGTAAGAAGAAATAAGATCTCCTTTCCCCTTATGAAATCAGAAAATAATAGGGTAAAAAGTGAAAAAGCAGGCTCACATGCAGCTAAGGCAGACAGATAACATGATACTGCCAAGAGGTTCTAGAACAGCGGTTCTTAACCTTCCTAATGCTGTGGCCCTTTAATACAGTTCCGGTAGGTCGTGAACCACAGGTTGAGAACTGCTGTTCTAGAAGAGAAGTAGAACCACTCTAGCAATCATGGCATGAACATTCAGCTGTCTCCAGCCAGGAAGACTCCAAAAACAAAATTCTTGTCATACTCAGGCATCTTAATTCAATAAGCAATACATCAGTAAGATCAAGAATTTGATAGCAAATTTGAGAGCTTTTCTAGCTTTGTTTATCAAGCACTAATTAAAGTTTTTCTATTAATAAAATATATAAATATAAAATTCTGTGGTCAGAGTACCTATCCTCTGTCAAATATTCCCAGTAGTACTAAAAGGGAGGAACTTCCCAAAGCCAGCAACTTTCCATGAAACTGCTCAGTAAGGCATCCTGACCCTTAAGATCATTTTCAGAGACTAGAAGCACAGTTTAGAGAAATCCAGGCAACTTTTCCCCTATGGCTGGACCTCTACAAACTGCACAACTCCAAACAAGCTACAAGAAAACACTGGCAACAGATTCCAAGATGCTTTTCTCAAGTTTTAGCAGAATAACATAAGTTTAATAAAAACAGAAAACAACAAAAGCTACTTCTCTGACTGTGAGCCTCTACAGGGCAGGAACCATGTCCTGTTCACTTTGTCATCTTATATCCAACAAAAGACCTCCATTAAATTAGGATTACTGCCTGAAAGTAATTCCCTAGTTCATGGAAATAGTGCTTTGGAAATTATAAATACAAATATCCTGCATGTGCCTAGTGTAAGACACCCAATGGCCTGACATGTAAACAAAGTCAGAATATACTTGTGAAGTCTCCAAGCCAAAAAACTGCACCACAAATCATACCTCACTCTATCCTGTAGCTTTCATTCCAGAGCAGATCAAAACCTCTCACCAACTCTGACTTCAATCAGGCTAAATTTCCACTTGATTCTGAAAGGTTCCTTGACAGATAAGATGTTATAACTACACTCTTATTTGTATGTTCTAGTCAAGATTCCTGGTTTTCAAGAGCCTAGAAGGATATAATCATCTATTTATTTTAGTGATAGATCATATTGTGAAACCAAATGGTTTCTACTGGCCTTCCAAGTTTCCAACAACTACAGGCATAATCATAATAAGCTTTATTACTAAGAATATTACTCTTATTCAATAAAAGATCACTATTTTTGGCAGATATTGTACCTAGCAATCACTGATTCAATTTTCTTTCATGATAAAACATGTACATCATAGACAAAACCAAAAATTTCATTCAAGGTATAAGGGGCCCTTGCTAGCCACATCACCTCCAGTGAGGATGCTTCTTTTCTGAAAAAATCTGTGTCCTTCCATCCTTGTGTAGGCCATTTATCCACAGCACACAGACCCCAGACTTACAGCCAGAATAAAAGCATTTAGAATGTTATATCTGAGGAATCAGTGTGGCATGGCTGCTAATTTCAGCAAAACAGGAAAGATAGGGGAAGAATCTGGGTCTGGCACCAGCACTAAAAAGCACTCAATGATAAGTTTCTATAAATCTCATCAATAAGGGTATCAGAGAGTAGCTAGGAGTCAAATAAAGAGCTTAAGAGGTCCAAGTAGGAAAGCTAGGCCAAATGAGAATCTAGTCATCTGATAGTTTATATACATGTTCAGCAAGTATTTTAATACCTGCAATACACTAAGGATTGAATTATGTTATGGGGATAAAGAGACTATCAAGACATATGGCTTAATAATGATTACAATAAAGATAATAAGTACATACAAAGTACAAAAGTGATACAGAGAGAATGACCGGGGAAGTAACATGATCTAACGGAAAACATATAATATTTAGAATAAGAGATACTAGGATTTGAATTCTATCCCTACCACTTACTAGCCTAGTTTTGCCATATATAAAGTGGAGATAAGAGCATTAACTATCTTATGCAATTGTTTGTTATAAGGACTAACTGGAAAACACTTATAAAGTGCCTAGTACTTTGCCTGGCACCAATTATCACTTTAGAAGTTATTACTCAGTTGGTAAGAGAATGGTCACAGAAGGTTTCACTGGCTAGATAATACGCAAACTAAATCTCCAAGAATGAGTTGGCATTTGCCTAGTGAATAGGTCAAGGAAAGGCTCTTTAGGCAAAGACATAAGCACATGCAAAGTTCGTGAGACTGTGGCTCCAGAGAAACAAAAAAGTTGGTTTCTATTTGAAGGCTAGAACAAAAGAAGAGAGAAAGCCAGGTCTCTCCTAGGATGACATGAGGAACGAAGCACTTTCAGAAAAGATTGAAGTTCAACAAAAGTGTCTTACCTGAAGAACAGTGGTTCTACCAGGCACAAAGGATGCATAGAGTGAAGTGGGATATAAGACTTTTGTTCTGAGAGAGCTTCCAAGAATGTGCTGCTGCAATGAAATAGTCTTCCAGCACTGACACTTATCAGCCACAGATTTAAGTAACAG
Source organism: Otolemur garnettii (assembly GCF_000181295.1). Lineage (NCBI taxonomy): Eukaryota > Metazoa > Chordata > Mammalia > Primates > Galagidae > Otolemur > Otolemur garnettii. Next base: position 37,790,681 of record NW_003852396.1, read on the forward strand.
AGAACAACCACCAAATGGCCAACACTAACTCTTCCAACAAGCATTTGAAGCTCGCAGTAGAGGGGCACAGCATATCAATGTCCACTGAAAATGTAAACTATAAAGTACAAATGTATGAAGAATAGGCTCCAGCCAGTACAATCAATCCAAATCTACTACCATATGAACATATTAGAATTTGGTATGACAAACTCACTGTAGTCAATGTTTCAACATGATAGAATAGGGCTTATTTCTAACTAGTGCCAAAATAACAAAAAAATACCAAAGGAAGCTTCCCACTGTAACTTCCACATTGAAATATTAAGTTCTTTATTTTACACACATACACACACACACACACACCCCTACTCCAAATTCAGCAGTATTACCAATTAATCTACATCATTTCTAAGAAATGAAACACTGATGTTTTACTGTTTGAGAGTCTAAAGACTCCAAATTCTAAATAATTTGTGAGCATTAAAATCTCAGAAGTCTTCTGAGACAATTTTATATCATTTAACATGTACAGAAACTTGAAAATGAATTGTGTTATCTTCTTCCTAAATCAGAAAGAACTCAAACTTTATTGTTACTCCAAAATTCAAGTGCCTTGCTGGTTACTTAACCTATCTGGTCTTAACATCTACACATATAATGTATGAGGCAGAATTGTTTTAGGGTTAGGATATAATATATACAAAGTCTTGGGACATTTTAAACTCTTAATAAATGGAGGCTTTTATTGTTATACAACTCTGCCAAACCCAATGAATGGTAGCATCAGAAATGCATTTTATAAGTCATAACCTCTCAACCTAGCATGCCAAATATTGCTCTAGATTAGTGGTTCTCAACCTTCCTAATGCTGCAACCCTTTAATACAGTTCCTGTGGGTCATGACCCACAGGTTGAGAACCGCTGCTCTATATGGATTCCAAGATACAAACTGCCATCTATTTAGCTCATAGCCAGCTTAAAATACAATCCTATGGAAGTTTTGCTCTAGATCAGTTGTTCCCAACCTTCCTAATGCCACGACCCTTTAATACAGTTCCTGTGGGTTGCAAGGAACTGTTATAGATAACGAAGGAATGGCATAAGAGATTAGCACCCAGAAATGTGTTACAATTCACACACTAAATTCTGAATGCTTACAACTATCATGTCTGTAAGCATTTTTAATATGTAAATACTAAATATCAAGGGGACCTTTTTATTTTAGCCAAGATGACAATCTACCAAATACAAAATATTACTAGTCCATATTATGCCTTAATAACCGATTAAGAAGAAATAGCATATGAATGATTAGGTTTTCAGATAAAGGAGGCATCTATAACCACAGATTTATTTATTTGGTAAATTTTTGAAACCTAGCAATGGAACTGTAAAAACAATGTGATTAAAATTGATGAGTCCATCATTTGGTGATACTGTTACCCAAGAAAAGACAATAAGCCTTAGGAATATTAGAAGATTATACAATTTCACTGATAGGTTCAAGATTTTTTTTTTTAACAGAGTGTCACTAAGTCATCCTTAGTAGAGAGTGCTGTGGCATCACAACTGACAGCAACCTCAAACTCTTGGGCTTAAATGATTATCTTGCCTCAGCCTCCCAAGAAGCTGGAACTACAGGCATCCACCACAATGCCTGGCTATTTTGTTGTTGTACTAAATCAGCCTGTTGTACTAAATCTGACTTTACTCAAGTCAGATCTTTCATGATACTACAAACAGAAAATAGCGCAAGCTGAAATTGGTCACTTCATAGTGAAAATTCCAAAGTAGAAACCTCTTTGTGAAAGCTAATAGAATCTATGAAATTTTATTGTGATGACAAAAAAAAACATGTTGACTAGAAAAGATGACCAGAATTCAGTCACTGAATCTCATAGAAAATACAAGGCTAGGTTCACAGTAATAAATAGGCCTATATTTACCAGCTTTTACCAAGTGAACAATAAAGTCTATTAGGGGAGCTTAGGTTTTTGAGTTACAACAGGCACAGCTGATTTTCAAAATGAAACCACAAAATACCATCTACTTTCTAATCAGTAATAACATATATAATAGCTTTATATTGAATTCAGGGAAGATGGCCAACTAGTAGCAACCCTCAGCAGAGGCTCCTGAACAGAGGAAGAAAAACTGGACAGAATCGGACTCTATGAAGCCAAAGGTGGGGAGCTGAGCCAAGAAAGAAGTTTGGCAAGCTGTGACTCCAAGGAAGAACATTCAAGAAAACAAATTACAGGTACAAAGCCTATCATCTAGAGTATGGGAAACCCCTCCCCCAAGTAGGAGGTCTACCACAGGCTCTCTGCAAGAAAACAGGGAACAAAAGACCTCTCATTTTACCACACTGGAGAGAGCTGCTAAACATTGGGTCTCTTTCTCCAGGGAGGTCCCACTTGTGAACCCCAACACCACCTCAACCTGGCATAAAATTGAACAAATATTTTCCCCCACAATTCCGAACTCTCAGTCTACCCTTCCACCCTTGCATGATAGTCTAAAGTTCCACCTCCTGCACAGCGCAGAGTGTTTGGTCTTTTCCTGAGAGATCTGGGCATAGTGTGGATCTCTGTGCCTATGGATTCTGCCACATCAGGACAGAATCTGTGACTAGAGGGGAAGAAAGAGACACTTGGCAAGAGGAAGAACAGTCCCCTGGTTATGACTTTGCCCAGCCAGTGGTGGTGCTGACCCTCAGTTCAGGCAGAAGGGGGTGCAGAACCCCTGGCTCTGATGGTGTCTGCAAGTGGGAGAGTGAGTGCCCACTGTGGACTGAGTTCAGCAGACAGGACTTGTCCCCAGCTCCAACTGGGCCAGGGAACAGAGGCTGGCCGGGTATGGACTGAGACCATCAGGTGGGGGTGTGGTCCCCTGGTTATGACTTTGCCCAGCCAGTGGTGGTGCTGACCCTCCTTCTGGCAGGAGGGAGTGTAGAATCTCTGGCTCTCATGGTGCTCGCAAGTGGGAGAGTGGTTGCCCACTGTGAACTGAGTTCAGCAGACAGGGCTAGTCCCCAGCTCCAACTGGGCCAGGGAGCAGAGGCTGGCTGGGTATGGAATGAGACCAGCAGGTGGGGGCGTGGTCCCCTGACTCCAACAAAGCAAGGGAGCAGACGCTTGCCAGGTGTGGAATGAGACCAGCTGGTGGGGGCATGCTCCCCTGACTCCAGCTGGGACTGCTGGATTGATGCCAAAGGGCACGGCATGGTTCCCAGCTCCAACTGGGCCTGCAAGCAAGTGTGGACTGCAACTAGTGGGGAGGGCATGGACTCCTGGCTCCAAATGAGCTGGTGAGTAAGGCATGGATGCCCAGTGCGAACTGAGCCTGGTGGGCCCAGACTCCTGGTTTTGATTGTGCCAGGGAACAGGGCTGTTGACGCCCAGTAGGGAATTTGATGTGCAATACGAGGCTCAACAGAGGGGACTGGGTCCAACCTTCAGGGTTGTGGGACAGAAGTGACTAAGGATTTCTATCCACACTTGGAGACCCTTGGATCCTTCTCTGTTGAGCAGGGTTTGTACTGCCTGAGATAATCTGATTGGAGCTCATGTCTAGGCTGTCCACCCAGGGACACTTCGAGGTTGACCTCCAAAGTTCTGTAGCAGAAAAGAACTAGATGGTAGGGATCGGGTGCTGCTGCTGTCTGTATCTCTCTCCATAGCCCAGATTTAAATCTAATACTGTGGCTTCTTAGGATAGGATAGAGGTATGCTGATTTCAAAATAAGAACCAGCTTGTGCTATCTCACCAAGTAGGTCCTCAGAGTCTCAGGCCAAAACTCCGAAAGTGACCTTTGTAAGGTTGTAAGGGATAAGCCACAATTACAAAACCTACCACTTTCGTAAGGGAACCCCAATTCAATCTCACCCTACCAGTTCTAATAATCAAATGGTGGAAAATAAACATGGGGCAGAACCAATGGAAGAACTCGCAACCATGAATAACCAGAGTAGATCAACCTCCCCAAGGAATGATGAAGGAGATACAACTAAAGATGCCATGCATAGACAAATGGCTGAAATGTCAGAAATCAAATTCAGAATGTGGATGGCAAATAAAATGAATAGAATGGAAGAAAAGTTAGAAATTGAAATCCAAACAGTAGTTCTAAAGTTGTCTCAAGAAATTAATAAATTCAAAGACAAAGTCACCACAGATATAAACAAAATGAGAAAAAAGATAGCAGAGCTTAAGAAAATGAAAAAGTTATTCAAAGAGTTCCGAAATACAGTAGAATCCCTCAGTAACAGAGTTGACCAGACAGAAGAAAGGATCTCTGAAACTGAAGACAAAGCTTTTAAACATTCCCAAATGCTCAAAGAGGCAGATAAATGGAGAGCAAAAACTGATCATTATTCCCTGAGAGAGTTATGGGATCACTCGAAAAGATCAAACATTCATCCAATAGGAATTCGAGGAGAAGAGGATGGTCTTAAAGGTACAGAAACTCTACTCCAAGAGATTACAGAGGACAATTTCCCAAGCATTGCAAGAAATACAGAAATTCAGATAGTAGACAGTTTCAGAACCCCAGCAACACTCAATCCAAATAAAGCATCTCCTAGACACATTGTGATTAACTTTGCCAAAGCTAAGATGAAGGAGAAAATTTTGCAAGTAGCCAGATGTAAGAAAAGCATCACCTGCAAAGGGAGAAATATCAGAATGCCTGCAGAGCTCTCAACTGAAACCTTTCAAGCCAGAAGAAGATGGTCACTGACCTGCAATCTCCTAAAACAAAACAACTTTCAGCCCAGGACCCTGTATCCAGCTAAACTGAGTTTCATTTGTGATAGCAAAGTCAAATCTTTAATGACATACACATGTTGTAGAAATTTGCCATAATTAAACCAGCTCTCTAAGATATTCTCAGACCCATCCTCCATGATGTCCATCACAATGCTATACAACCAAAGTAAACTCACTCAGAAATTTCTGAACAAAACCCAACTTCCACAGTAGTGAAAGGATTAAAAATATCCAATGGACATTTGAAAAATATGACTCCCAAGACACTATCAGGCTTATCAATTCTCTCAATTAATATGAATGATTAAAATTGTCCTCTAAAGAGGCATAGATTAACTGACTATATATATAAACTCAGACCAGATACCTGTTGCATACATGAATCTCATCTTACCTTAAAGCAGTGATTGTCAACTGGTAGGTCGTGACCCCTTGGTAACAATAAAAGTACATCCTGCATATCAGATATTTACATTATGATTCATAACTGTAGAAAAATTATAGTTATGAAGTACCAACAAAAATAATTTTATGGTTGGGGTTCACCATAACATGAGGAACTATATTAAAGGGTCGCAATATTAAGAAGCATTAGGAAGGCTGAGAAGCACTGCCTTAAAGAATAAAAATAGACTCGGGGGAAGGGATGGACATCTATAATTCAGGCAAATGGAAATCAGAAAAAAGCAGCTGTTGCAATTTTAATTGCAGATACAATTGCCTTTAAACCAACAAAGATAAAGAAAGATAAGGATGATCATTACATATTTGTCAAGGGAAACACCCAACATGAAGAGATTTTGATAATTAACATTTATGCATCCTACCAGAACATTCCTCAATTTGTAAAACAAACCTTAATGGAGATGAACAACTTGTTATCATCCTGAACTATAATAGTTGGAGATTTTAACACTCCTTTGACAGTTTTAGATAGATCCTCCAAAAAGAAACTAAACAAAGAAATATTAGAGTAAAACCTAACCCTAGAACAAATGGAGTTTACAAACCTCTACAGAACATTTCATCCTAATAAAACTTAATATACATTCTTCTCATCAGCCCATGGATCATCTTCCAAAATTAATCATATCTGAGGACACAAGTCTAACCTCAGCAAATTTAAAAGAAGAGAAATCATTCCTTGTATCTTTTTAGACCACTGTGGAATAAAAGTTGAATTCAACAGCAACAGGAATCTTCATACTCAAACAAAGTCATAGAAACTAAATAATCTTAGGCTGAATAATAGCTGGTCAAAGATGAAATTAAAAAGGAAATCACCAAATTTTTGGAACAAAATTAAAATGAAGACACAAATTATCAAAACCTGCAAAGGCAGTCCTAAGAGGGAAATTTATAGCATTGGAAGCCTTCATCAAGAAATCAGAAAGAGAGGAAGCCAACAACTTAATGGGTCATCTTAAGCAACTGGAAAAGTAAGAACATTCCAATCCCAAACCCAGCAGAAGGAAAGAAATAACCAAAATTAGGGCAGAATTAAATGAAACTGAAAATAAAAGAATCATTCAGAAGATCAATGAAACAAAACATTGTTTTTTAAAGATTAAAAAAATTAATAAACCTTTAGCCAACCTAACCAGAAACAAAAAAGTAAAATCTCTAATCTATCAGAAATGATAAAGGAGAAATAACAACAGATACCTGAGAAATTTAAAAATCCTCAATGATTACTGCAAAAAAATCTCTATTCCCAGAAATATGAAAATCTGAAGGAAATGGACCAATACCTAGAAGCATACCACCTTCCTAGACTCAACCAGAAAAAACCAGAAATCTTGAACAGACCTATATCAATCACTGAAATGGCATCAACAATACAAAATCTTCCAAAAAAGAAGTCCAGGAAGAGATGGCTTCACATCCGAATTCTATCAAACCTTTCAAGCAGAACTTATATCTATATTATACAACATTTTCCAAAGCACAGGAAAAGAAGAAATACTTCCCAACACATTCTATGAAGCAAATATCACCCTGATCTCCAAACCAGGAAAGGATCAAACAAAGAAAGAAAGTTATAGGCCAATATCATTCATGAATATCAATGCAAAAACATTCAATAAGATCTTAGCAAACAGAATTCAAAAACATATCAAAAAAATTATACACCATGATCAAGTTGGTTTTATTCCATAATTACATGGTTGGTTCAACATACGCAAATCTATAAATAAAATACATCACATCAATAAAATAAAAAACAAAGACCATATGATTCTCTCAATTGATGCAGAAAAAGCCTTTGATAATATCCAGCATCCTTTCATGATCAGAACACTTAAGGAAATAGGCATACAAGGAACATTTCTTAAACTTATCGAGACCATCTATAGCAAACCCACAGCCAATATCATATTGAATGGTGTAAAATTGAAAACATTTCCACTCAGATCAAGACCGAGGCAAGGATGACCACTGTCTCCACTGCTATTCAACATAGTAATGGAAGTCTTAGCCATCACAATCAGGCAAGAAAAGGTGATCAAGTGTATCCAAACAGGGTCAGAAAAGATCAAACTCTCACTCGTCACTGATGATATGATCCCTATACCTGAAAAATCCCAGAGACTCAGCTTCAAAACTCTTAGAAGTGATCAAGGAATACAGCAGCACCTCAGAATACAAAATCAATACTTCCAACATTTATATTTTGGCCAGGGCTGGGTTTGAACCCACCACCTCTGGCATATGGGGCCAGCACCCTACTCCTTTAGCCACAGGTGCTTTTATATATGCCAACAATACTCAAGCTGAAAAAACAAACAAGGACTCTATTCCTTTTACAGTAGTGCCAAAGAAGATGAAATATCTGGGAATTTATCTAACAAAGGAGGTGAAAGATCTATGAAACTCTGAGAAAAGAAATAGCTGAAGATGTTAACAAATGGAAAAACATACCATGCTCACGGCTGGGAAGAATCAACATTGTTAAAATGTCCATACTACCCAAAGCAATCTATAGATTTAATGCAATCCCTATTAAAACACCATTGTCATACTTTAAAAAACTTGAAAAACTAGTACTTCATTTTATATGGAATCAGAAAAAAACTCAAATAGCCATGACATTACTCAGAAATAAGAACTAATCAGGAGGCATCACATTACTAGAATTCAGGCTATACTATAAATCTACAGTGATCAAACTAGCATGGTACTGGCACAAAAACAGAGAGGTAGATGTATGGAACAGAATAGAGATCCAAGAGATGAACCCAGCTACTTATCATCATTTGATGCCTTCAAAGATATTCAGTGGGGGAAAGACTCCCTATTTAACAAATGGTGCTGGGTGAAATGGCTAGCAACTATAGAAGACTGAAACTGGACCCTCACTTTTCACCATTAACAAAAATTGCTTCTCACTGGACAAAAGATTTAAACTTAAGACATGAAACTATAAAAATACTAGAAGAGAGTACAGGAAAAACACTTGAAGAAATTGACCTGGGAGACTATTTCATGAAGAAGACCCCCCCAGGCAATTGAAGCAACACCAAAAATCCATTACTGAGATCTGATCAAACTAAAAAGCTTCTGCACAGCTAAGAGCACAGTAAGTAAAGCAAACAGAGAACCTTCAGAATGAGAGAAGATTTTTTTAGGTTATGCTTCTGACAAAGGTCTGATAACTAGAATCTATAGAGAACTCAAACTAATGGATAAGAAAAGAACAAATAAGCCCATTTCTATGTGGGCAAGAGACTTGTACAGAAACTTCTCTGATGAAGACAGGCACATGGTCTATAAACACATGAAAAATGCTCATAGTTTTTAATCATCAGAAATGCAAATCAAAACCACTTTGAGATAACATCTAACTCCAGGAAGATTAGCCCACATTACAAAATCCCAAAACTATAGATGTTGGCATGGATGCAGAGAGACAGGAATGCTTCTACACTGCTGGTGAGAATGCAAGCTAATACAACCTTTTTGAAAAGAGGTTTGGAGAACACTCAAGTAAATAAAAGTAGACCTAGCATTCAATTCTGCAATTCCTCTACTAGGTATATAACCAGATGATCAAAAATCATTTTACAACAAAGACATTTGCACCAGAATGTTTACTGCAGTGGCTACTTCAGTTCATAATAGCCAAGACATGGAAACAGCCCAAGTGCCCATCAACCAACGAATGGACTAACAAATTGTGGTATATGTACCCCATGAAATACTATGCAGCCATAAAAAAAGATGGAGACTTCACATCTTTTATGTTTACCTGGATGGAGCTGGAACATATTCTTCTTAGTAAAATATCTCAAGAATGGAAAAAAGTATCCAATGTACTCAATACTACTATGAAATAGATATATAATCACACATTCATACAAAAGGTAAAATATAACTAGTCCAGAAAGTAGAATGGAAGAGGAGAGAAACGGGAAGGGAGGGAGGAGAAAAGGGAAGGGAGGGAGGAGGGAGGGTATTTGGGGGGACCTCACCTAATGAGCATGATGCAATGGTGCATTTCAAAACAATTAAGAAAACCGTATGGGCGGTGCCTGTGGCTCAGTGAGTAGGGCGCCAACCCCATATACTGAGGGTGGTGGGTTCAAACCTGGCCCAGGCCAAACTACAACAAAAAATAGTCGGGCTTTGTGGCAGACGCTTATAGTCCCAGTTACTCAGGAAGCTGAGGCAAGAGACTTGCCTAAGCCCAGGAGTTGGAGGTTGTTGTGAGCTGTGTGATGTCACAGCACTCTATTGAGTGTGGTAAAGTGAGACTCTCTCTAAAAAAAAAAAAAGGAAAACAGTATAATTGTGATGGATGTGTCACTTAGTTCAATGTAAGCATTTCACATTGTGAATCAAATCAGCACACTTAACCCCATAAATGCATTAATGTACACAGTTATAATTTCATAGAAACAAAAAAAAAGTAAAATAAATGAAAACTACAAGTATTGACAGAAAATAAAGGACCTAATTCTACCTGGAAAAAAAAGTATCCAATGTACTCAATACTACTATGAAATCAATATATACTCCCCTACACATTCATACAAATGGTTAAACATAAATATAGCCCAGAAAGTGAAAGAAAAGAGGAGAGAGAGGAGAGGGGATGAAGGAGGCAGGAGGAGAGAGGGTGGGGAGACGTCACCTAATAAGCATGATGCAATGGTACATTTCAAAACTATTAAGAAAAGAGTATAATTGTAATGGATGTGTTAATCAGGTGAATGTAAGCATTTCACACTATGTATCAAATCAGCACACTGAACCCCATAAATGCATCAATGTACACAGTTATAATTTAATAAAAACAAAAAATTAAATAAATAATACAAATATGGATAGACAATAAAGGAGCTAATTCTATCAGGAAAAAAAAAGTGGAAAAAAAGTATCCAATGTACTCAATACTACTATGTAATCAATATATAATCACCTACACATTCATACAAATGGTAAAACATAACTATAGAAAGAAGAAAAGAGGAGAGAGACAGGAAAGGATAGGGGAAGCGGGAAGTGGGAGGATATTTGGGGGGACCTCACCTAAGGAGCATGATGCAATGATACATTTCAAAACTATTATGAAAAGAGGGGGGTGGAGACAAGATTGCTGATAGAGCTTTCCACAGAGGCTCCCATCCAGAAGGAGAGTTAAAGGACAGAAGTTTAGCAAGTAAGCCTATGGTTTGGAGCTGAGCCAAGAGAGAAGGTTGAAGAATGCACATCAACCCTGCTGAGGCAAGCTGTGACACCAAGGATACAAACAAAAGGTACAAAATCCATCACCAGACAGGAGTCCCCTGCCCCATAAGAACGGCTCACAGCATACTTTCTACAAACAAGCAAGCAGAGTTCAAATGAACTCCCATTTTATCCCACGGGAAAGACCCTCTAAAAACCGGACCTCCTTCCCCTACTAGGGTGCCATGGCACTCTCCTGCCAGGCATAAAACTGTATATATTATCTATCTGCAATTTTGAACTCCCAGCACACCCCTCCACTCTCACCCCAAGGTCTGGAAGCCTGTCCCCCATGGAGTCCAGATTCTTGGGCAGTTTCTCAACAGGTGTGCATGGGGCATGGGCTGTCTCAGGTCTGTGCTGATTCTGTGGCACAAGGGTAAGGAGAAAATGGTGGACTGAAGGAACCATACAGGAAAGGGAGAGGTGGTGTCCCCAGCACAGAGCAGCAGCAGCAGCAGTGGGAACAATAGAGCTCACACCCCTGGAGTTATTTTGGAGGGATACTCCCGGTCTCTCTGGGCAACCAAAGAAAGCCAAGCATCTTCTCCAGTGGCAGACACTGGTGGAATAGGTCTGGGACAGTAACGCAGACCCCACAGACCCCATAAGCAAAGGGTATGCCTAAGGCGGTACCGACCTGGGCGGAGTACAGTGGGATGGAAACTGAAGACTTGTGTGTGCAGAGACAGCATACTCAGAGGGTGGGGCTGAGCCAGAGGACGGCTTTAGTGAGCCTAAGAAACACCTAGTCCTCAGGGGATCATAGCTGAGACAAAGGCAGGCCTGACGAGGCTGGAACTCCGAGCCAAGTGTGAGCTCTAACCACACCTGCCCCAACATAGACTACATGAGAAACAGAAACACAAGCACCAGGCAGCAGCACAGAATGGGGCTGACGCAGTTTCTGTGAACTGAAACAGCGCCTGGTCCACAGGGGTCAGCAATATCAGTCAGGGGTGGGACTGGAACTGAGTGAACTGCCCTAGCTTCCATTAACCACCCAAGGTTGTCAGGTCTCAGCTTCCCCTGCCGGATGGTCACAGAGTGCAGAGGAATAGCCAAGGAGACATAAGATCTCTCTGTGACTCAGGCAGGCTTAACCTCCTGGAGCATCTCTTCATTGGAGCCCTGAGAGGTTACCAGTAACTGGGTGTGACAGAGGTGCAAGGTGGGGAAGGAGGCATCAACCTTCCCAGACTAATCTAATTCATTTGCTGGGGTGGGGGGGTTATTCTGACTCCACAGAGCAACAGAACAAGTCATACTCAAGCTGCCAGCAGACCCCTGCTATCTAGTTGCCAGAGACCTTTTGAACTTCCTCACTTGAGACTGGATGCTGACTGGGACAATTGATTTGGATGTCTCAAACTGGACCAGTCACCCAAGAACTATCCAAAGTGGTACCCTGGGTGTGTGGTCATGGGAAGGTTTGATTTTCCTTTTCTAGTTGTTGCACATGGGGGGTAGGGGGGAGGGTGACTTAATTGCTGGTATTTCTCCACAACTGAGACTTCAACCCAGAGTAACTTATTCACTAGGGTAGAACAGAGACCAGCTACAAACAAGACAGAGCCACTTAGCCCCACCACACCAACTAAGTCCCCAGTGTCTCAGGACATAGCACTGTACAGGTTCTTTGCAAAGCTCTAGGAGAAAAGGTACAGACACCAGTCACAGCTCTTGGGCAAAGGGCTGGTTAATCACTACTCCAGAAGTTCTCCAACCCAACTTCACCTTACCTACTCATCTACCCAAACTGTGTAAAATAATGATGGGGCGGAATAAGCAGAAAAACTTCAGTTACATGAATAAGCAGAGTAGATCAACTCCCCAAAGGAATGATACAGCAGACACAACTGAAGATCCCATTCATAGACAAATGGCTGAGATGTCAGAAAGCAAATTCAGAGTTTGGATTGCAAATAAGATTAATAGAATGGAGGTAAAGTAGGGATTAGAAATTCAAGGAGCAATTCAAAAGTTGTCTCAAGAATTCAATGAATTCAAAGATAAAATCACCAAAGCTTTTGACACATTGAGACAAGAATTTGCAGCCCTCAAAGATCTGAGAAATACAGTAGAATCCCTCAGTAAGAGAATGGAACAGGCAGAAGAAAGGATCTATGAGATTAAAGACAAAGTTTTTGAGTGCTCCCAAACACTAAAAGAGGAAGAGAAATGGAGAGCAAAAATGAATCATTCTCTCAGAGAGCTTCGGAATGATTGGAAGAAAACTAGTATTCGCCTTATAGGAATTCCTGAAGGCGAAGAAGTAGCTTCGCAAAGCACAGAGGCCCTTCTTCATGAGATTATGAAGAACTTCCCAGACACGCCAAGAGATTCTGAAATTCAGATAGCAGACGGCTTCAGAACCCCAGCACGATTCAACCCCAATAAGACAACTCCCAGATACATCATAATTAACTTCACTAAAGTTAATATGAAAAAGAAAATTCAGAAAGCAGCCAGATGTAAGAAAACCACAACCTACAAGAGAAAGAATATTAAAATGACTGCAGATCTCTCTGCTAAAACATTTCAAGCTAGACAACCCTGGCCACTGAGTTTTAATCTCCTAAAACAAAATAACTTTCAACCCAGGATCCTGTATCCAGTTAAACTGAGTTTCATTTATGATGGAGAAATTAAATACTTTAATGACATACACATGTTGAAGAAATTTGCCATAACTAAACCAGCTCTTCACAATATTCTCAGACCTATCCTCCATAATGACCAGCACAATCTTCCACCACATAAGTAAACTCACTCAGAAACTTTTGATCAAATTTCAACTTCCACAGTGGTGAAAGGATTAAAAATGTCCACTGGACTTTTAAAAAACTAGATACCTAAAATTTTACCAGGCTTATCAATATAATGTAAATGGCTTAAATTGTCCTCTAAAGAGGCACAGGTTGGCTGAATGGACACAAAAATTTAGGCCAGATACCTGCTACATACACAAATCTCATCATACTTTAAAAGATAAATATAGACTCAGGGTGAAGGGATGGTTATCTATATTTCAGTCAAATGAAAAGCAGAAAAAAGCAGGTGTTACAATTTTATTCACAGATACAATAGGCTTTAAACCAACAAAAGTAAGGAAAGGTAAGGATGGTCACTTCATACTTCTCAAAGGTAACATTCAATATAATGATGTTTCAATCATTAACATTTATGCACCCAACCAGAATGCACCTCAATTTATAAGACAGACTCTAACAGACATGAGCAACTTGATTTCCTCCAGCTCCATAATAGAGATTTTAACATTCCCTCGGCAGTGTTGGATAGATCCTCCAATAAAAAGCTAAGCAGCTCTCTCGCCTCTTTCTGTCTTCCTTCTCTCTCTCTCTCTCTCTCATCTTCCCCCTCATTCTATGCTACTCTCTCTCTCTCTTCTCTTCTCCACTCTCTCCCCTCTTCTCTCCTTCTCAGTGCTGCTCTGCAGCCTCCCTCCCCCCACCAATAAAGACCTTTTGTACAAGCAAAAAAAAAAAAAAAAGAAGCTAAGCAAATAAGTTTTAGATTTAAACTTAACCATTCAACATTTGGATTTAACAAACATCTACAGAACATTTCATCGTAACAAAACTGAATACACATTCTTCTCATCAGCCCACGGAACATACTCCAAAATTGATCACATCTTAGGTCCCAAGTCTAATCTCAACAAATTTAAAGGAATAGTAATTATTCCTTGCATCTTCTCGGACCATCATGGAATAAAAGTTGAACTCAGTAACAACAGAAATCTGCAGACTCATACAAAAACATGGAAGCTAAATAACCTTACACTGAATGATAGCTGGTCAGACACAAGATTAGAAGGAAATTACCAAATTTTTGGAACAAAATGGTAATGAAGACATGAATTATCAGAACCTCTGTGATATCGTAAAGGCAGTCCTAAGAGGGAAATTTATAGCACTGCAAGCCTTCCTCAAGAGAATGGAAAGAGAGGAAGTTAACAACTTAATGGGATAACTCAAGCAACTGGAAAAGGAAGAACGTTTCAATCCCAAATCTAGCAGAAGAAAAGAAATAACCAAAATTAGAGCAGAATTAAATGAAACTGAAAACAAAAGAATTATACAACAGATCAATAAATCGAAAAGTTGGTTTTCTGAAAAGGTCAATAAAACAGATAAACCTTTGACTAACCTACCCAGGAAAAAAAGAATAAATTTCTAATTTCATTAATGAGAAATGGTAATAATGAAATAACAACAGACTCCTCAGAAATTCAAAAAATCCTTAATAAATATTACAAGAAAATTTAGTCTCAGAAATATGAAAATCTAAAGGAAATTGACCAATACTTGGAAGCATGCCACCTTCCAAGACTTAGCCAGAATGATGTGGAAATGTTGAACAGGCCTATATCAAGTTCTGAAATAGCATCAACTATACAAAATCTCCCTAAAAAGAAAAGCCAGGGACCAGAGGGCTTCACATCAGAATTCTACCAAACCTTTAAAGAGGAATTAGTACCTATATTATGCAACTTTTTCCAAGCAAACATCACCTTGATCCCCAAACCAGGAAAAGACCCAACAAGAAAAGAAAATTATAGAACAATATCACTAATGAATATTGATGCGAAAATATTCAACAAGATCCTAACCAACAGAATCCAGCAACACATCAAACAAATTATACACTATGACCAAGTGGGTTTTATACCAGGGTCTCAAGGATGGTTCAATATACATAAATCTATAAATATAATTTAGCACATAAGCAAATTAAAAAACAAAGACCATATTGTTCTCTCAATTGATGCAGAAAAAGCTTTTGATAATATCCAGTACCCATTCATGATCAGAACACTTAAGAAAATTGGTATAGTAGGGACATACCAATAGAGTATCTTAAACCGATAGAGACCATCTACAGCAAACCCACAGCCAACATTGTACTGAATGGAGTTAAACTGAAATCATTTCCACTCAGATCAGGAACCAGGTATAGCTGTCTATTGTCTCCACTGCTCTTTACCATTGTAATAGAAGTCTTAGCCATCGCAATTACAGAAGAAAAGGTGATCAAAAGTATCCATATAGGGTCAGAAGAGATCAAACTTTCACCCTTGGCAGATGATATGATTGTATATCTGGAAAATACCAGGGAATACTAGTACAAAACTCTTAGAAGCGATCAAGGAATACAGCAGCATCTCAGGTTACAAAATCAACACTCATAAATCTCTAGCCTTTATATATACCAACAATAGTCAAGCTGAAAAAACAGTCAAGGACTCTATTCCATTCACAGTAGTGCCAAAGAAGATGAAATATTTGGGAGTTTACCTAACAAAGGACGCGAAAGATCTCTATAAAGAGAACTATGAAACTCTAATAAAAGAAATAGCTAAAGATGCTAACAAATAGAAAAACATACCATGCTCATGGTTGGGAAGAATCAACATTGTTAAAATGTCCATACTACCCAAAGCAATATACAATTTCAATGCAATCCCTATTAAAGTTCCACTGTCATACTTTAAAGATCTCAAAAAAATAATACTTTGTTTTATATGGAATCAGAAAAAAACTCAAATAACCATGACATTGCTCAGAAATAAAAACAAAGCAGGAGGAATCATGCTACCAGACCTCAGACTATACTATAAATTGATAGTGATTAAAACAGCATGGTACTGGCACAAAAACAGAGAGGTAGATATATAGAACAGAATAGAGAACCAAGAGGAGAACTGAGCTACTTACTGTCATTTGGTCTTTGACAAGCCAATTAAAAACATTCCCTAGGGAAAAGATCCCCTATTTAACAAATCGTGCTGGGCTAACTGGATGGCAACCTATAGAAGACTGAAACTGGACCCACACCTTTTGCCATTAACTAAGATAGACTCTCACTAGATAAGATTTAAACTTAAGAAAGGAAACTATAAAAACACTAGAAGAAAGTGCAGGGAAAACTCTTGAAGATATCGGCCTGGGTGAATATTTTATGAGGAGGACCCTCCCTACCCCCCAGGCAATTGAAGTAGCATCAAAAATACACTACTGGGACCTGATCAAACTAAATAGCTTCTGCACAGCCAAGAACACAGTAAGTAAAGCAAGCAGACAGCCCTCAGAATGGGAGAAGATATTTGCTGGTTATGTCTCCGACAAAGGTTTAATAACCAGAATCCACAGAGAACTCAAATGTATTAGCAAGAAAAGAACAAGTGATCCCATCTCAGGGTGGGCAAGGGACTTGAAAAGAAGTTTCTCTGAAGAAGACAGGCGCATGGCCTACAGAAATATGAAAAAATGCTCATCATCCTTAATCATCAGAGAAATGCAAATCAAAACTACTTTGAGATATCATCTAACTCCAGTAAGATTAGCTCATATTACAAAATCCCAAAACCAGAGATGTTGGCATGGATGTGGAGAAAAGGGAACACTTTTACACTGCTGATGGGAAGGCAAACTAATACATTCCTTATGAAAAGATGTTTGGAGAACACTTAGAGATCTAAAAATAGACCTGCCATTTGATCCTACAATTCCTCTGCTAGGTATATATCCAGAAGACCAAAAATCACATGATAACAAGGATATTTGTACCAGAATGTTTATTACAGCCCAATTCATTATTGCTAGGTCATGGAAGAAGCCCAAGTGCCCATCAACCTTTGAATGGATCAATAAATTGTGGTATATGTACACCATGAAATATTATGCAGCCTTAAAGAAAGATGGAGACTTTACCTCTTTCATGTTTACATGGATGGAGCTCAAACATGTTCTTCTTAGCAAAGTATCTCAAGAATGGAAGAAAAAGTATCCAATGTACTCAGTCTTACTATGAAACCAATTTATAGCTTTCTTCTGAAAGCTATAACCCAATTATAGAAGAAGGGGAAAGGGGAGAGGGGAGGGGAGGGGGGAGGACGGTTGGAGGGAGAGTAAT
Source organism: Otolemur garnettii (assembly GCF_000181295.1). NCBI lineage: Eukaryota > Metazoa > Chordata > Mammalia > Primates > Galagidae > Otolemur > Otolemur garnettii. The sequence continues at coordinate 37,808,102 of NW_003852396.1, forward strand.
TGGTGGGACCACACCTATGGTGCATCTTACAAGGGGTACATGTGAAATTTACTAGGTGTAGAACATAAATGTCTTAACACAATAACTAAAAAAATGCCATGAAGGCTATGTTAACTAACTTGATGAAAATATTTCAAATTGTATATAAAACCAGCACATTGTACCCCCCATGATTGCATTAATGTACATAGCTATGATTTAATAAAAAAAATAAAAGGGACCAGAAAATAAAGAAAAGTGAGGACTAAGAAACCAAAGATTGGAAAAGTTTCAATGCCAAGAGGGAATCTGAGGTGACAGAGTTTAATAGAAGCTCTTCCCTTGGAAGTGAGGACAATGTAACCTAAAAATTTGTACCCTCATATTAATTTCAAAAAAATAAATAAAATACTGATGGCAAAATAAATAAAAAGAAAAGAGTATAATTGTCGTACCACAAAAAACAAGTAAGCAAGGTGATGGATGTGTTAATCAGTTCAATGTAAGCATTTCACATTGTATATCAAATCAGTACACTGAACCCCATAAATGCATCAATGTACACAGTTATGATTTAATAAAAAAAAGAAATCTTTATATTATATAAATTATCATTTATTATATATTTATGAACATATATAATAGCTTTATGCAGACAGCTATTAAAATAAATAGCTTATTAAATAAATGATGCAAACAATTTTCTTTAGCCCCTCCCTCTCCCTTAACCTCCATATTCAACATTGACAAATCCATTCTATTTCCAAAACACTTCTCAAATCCATCAGTTTTCTCCATTATAAACGTCACACTCCAGTCCACATCACTAACATCATACTTAGTGTTTGATGTACCAGGAATAAGACAAGAATATCTACTTTCACCACTTCTATTTAACATCTCACTGGAGATTCTAGACTACAGGGCAATTAAATAAGAAAATAAAATAAGTTGCATCTAGATTACAATGAAAGAATTAAAGCATTATCTCTATTTGCAAAATGATATGATCCCATATACAGAAAATGCTAAGGAATACACATGCACATATACACACGCACACTTACATAAATACATACGAGATAAGGAATGAGTCTAGCAAGGTTACAGGATAGAAGATCAATATACAAAAATTGGTTATATTTTTGTATAGTAGCAATAATCAATTTAAAAATGAAATTAAGAAAGCAATCCATGGCTCGGCACCCATAGCACAGTGGTACGGCACCAGCCACATACATGGAGGCAGGCAGGTTGGAACCCAGCTGGGGCCAGCTAAACAACAATGACAACTGCAACAAAAAATAGCTGGGCACTGTGGTGGGCGCCTGTAGTCTTAGGTACTTGGGAGGCTGAGGCAGGAGGGTCGCTTCAGCCCAAGAGTTTGAGGTTGCTGTGAGCTGTAGCACTCTACCAAGGGTGAGGTAGTGAGACTATCTCAAAAAAAAAAAAAAAAAACAAGAATAAATTTCAAAGTAAGTGTAAGACTAAACATGTAAAACTATCAAACTTTATTGAAAGAAATTAAACAAATAGAAAGACATTGTGTCTTCATGTATCAGAAGACCTTCCAAATTGATCTACCAATTCAATGCAATCCTTGTCAAAATTCCAACTACTTCTTTTGCAGAAACTGACAGTATAGTCCTAAAACTCATATGAAAATGCAAGAAACCCAGAATAACTAAAACACCTTGAAAAAGAATAAAGTTTCAGGACTTATACTTCATGATTAAAAACTATAGTAATCAAAACAGTATGGTAGATCTGTTTGGTAGGTAGGTCTACTGGACTAGGGTAGACATATAGATCAATGGAATAGAATTGAAAGTCCACAAACAAACCTACACATCTACAGCCAACTGATTTTTGACAAGGGTACCAAGACAATTCAATGAAAAAAGAATAGTCTTTTCAACAAATGGCACTGGGACAACTAGATATCTTCACACAAAAAAAATGAATGTGGACCCCCCCATCTCATAACATTCACAAAACTTAAGATAGATCAAAAATATAAGTATAAGAGGGCAGCGCCTATGGCTCAAAGGAGTAGGGCGCCGGCCCCATATACTGGAGGTGGCAGGTTCAAACCCAGCCCCTGCCAAAAACAGCAAAATAAATAAATAAATAAATAAAAAAGAAGGAAAAAAATTAAATATATATACATATAAGAGTTAAAACTACAAAACTCTTAGGAGAAAACAGAGGTAAATCTTGGTGACCTTGGATTAAGCAATGTTTTCTTAAATAGGGCACCCAAAGCATAAGCAACCAAAGAAAAAATAGATATATGCAGTCAATCAAAATTACAAACATGTTTCAAAAGGCACTATCCAGAAAGGGAAAAAATAACTCACAGACTGGAGAAAATATATGCAAATCATATTGCTAATGAAGATCTAGTATTTGGAATATACAAAGAACTCTTACAACTCAACAATTAAAAGACAAACTATCTGATTTTAAAATGGTCAAAGTATTTGAATACATATTTTCCCAAAGAAGATAGACAAATGGCCAGTAAGCACCTGAAAAGATGCTCATCATTAGTCATAAGGGAAATATGAATCAAAACCACAACAAGATGCCACTGCACAATCACTGGGATGGCTAGTAAAAGAAAAAAAATGTGCCAGAGATGATGTGGAGAAATTGTAACCACCATACAGTACTGGTGGGAGTGTAAAATGGTTTAGCCAGAAAGCAGTTTGGCCATTCCTCAAAAAGTAAAACATAGAATTACAAAATGACCCAGTATTTCCACTCCTAGTATAGATCCAAGATAAATGAAAAGATTTGTTCACATAAAAACTCACAGTTGCAATATTCCTAACAGCCACAATTTTGCAAACAGCCCAAATGTCCAGTGGCTGATGAATGGATAAACAAAATGTAGTACATACATACACTGGAATTTATTTGACCACTGATATATGTACAACATGGATTAACCTTGAATATATTATGCTAAATAAAAGAAGCCAGATACAAGGCCACATATTGTATGAGTCTATTTATTGAAATATCCAGAACAGGTAAATCCATAGTGACAGAAAGTAGATTAGTGGACATCAGGGCCTGGGCACCACTACTAATAGGCACAAGGTTTCTTTTCAGGGAGACGAAAATGTCCTAAAATTAGATAGTTGTGATGGTTGTATAATCTAGAGAATTATACATTTTAAAATGAGATTTTATGGTTTGCAAATCATATCTAATTTTCAAAAAATTAACTTTTCCTTACAACTTTGCCAAGATTAACTTAAGTGACATAGCAGGGCCAGATATCAGTTAGAATGAGATAATAACAATAGGAGATAAGTCTTTCATGATTAGCTTTAAAGGGATGAGGGAGGTAGCTCACATCTGCAATCCCAGCACTTTGGGATTACTGAGGTGGGCAGATCACCTGAGCTCATGAGTTTAAGATCAGCCTGAAATAAAGTAAGACCCTGTCTCTAAAAATAGCCGGGAGTTGTGGTAGGCATTTGTAGTCCCAGGTACTTAGGAGGCTGAGGCAAGAGAATCACTTGAGCCCAAGACTTAGAGATTGCTGTGAGCTATGACACCAGAGCACTACCAGGGTGACAAAGTGAAACTCTGTCCCCCCCACCAAAAAAAATGATTAACTTTAAAGGAAGGAACGTAAGAGTTGTGTAGTAGCTTTTTATTTAATATAAGAAAAATTGTGTGTTCATTGGCTGACAGCTAGTTAGCAGAAATAGATATCTGCAATATACAGAAGGGAGAGAATATGAATAAACATGGATTGAAGGGGAAAAAGGAAGCGAAGGGCATGACTTTGCTACCAACTGAAATTACTAAATAAAAACACTGTATTCTTGGGCCTGTCACCTTTCAGGGTCATGTACGACACAAGGAACCCTTGTACTTCTGGCAGAGCTCCCAGAGCCACTCTAACTGGATCAAGTTGGGGTTTGTGCTCTCCCTGAAACAATTACTATGACCAGAAAAAGGAATTGCAATGATTTGGCCAAGTCTTTGTCATTTCTTTATCTCTGAACAAATCGCATGGCTAGATGGATTCACTGCTCAAAATTTAGGTATGAGACACATGTCCTATATCAGAAGCCAGGAGTGGAATTGTTAATTAATTCTCCGGAGAAGGTGATTACCACAAAGGAAATCAGGGAACTATTATCAGACAAAGGGAAATGAATACTGGGCAGACAAAAAAAAAGTCGTCTCAATTTCTGTCTGTGTATAAATGAAGAAGTTCCACTACTGACAGAAGGGAAATTATATGTCATTTTTGGAGGGCAAATGGGAAGCTTTTATACAGACTTTAAAAGTATATATTCTACAACCACCAATTCCATTTGTAGGAATCAACATCAGAGAAATGTTTTCAAATGTATACAAAGAGATATGTACAAGGATATGTGTTACATTATTGCTTCTAAAAGGAAAAAAATTGAAAACTAGATGTCCATCTTATAAGGAACTGGTTAAATAAAATGTAGTAATTTATTCATACCACAGAATATTGTGCAGCTGTTAAAAAGACAATCATATCAATATATCTCTAAGACATCAATTTTTAATTTAATTTTATTAGTTCATAACTATATACATTTGTGGGGTACAATGTGATGATCTGATATACAACGTGGAATGCTTAAATAAAACTGATTAACATAATCATCACCTCACTTATTTTTTGTGGTAAGACATTTGTAATACACTCTTAGTTATTTTGAAACATACCCTTGCATTGTGCACGTTAGGTGAGATCCCACCAAATACCCTCCCTCCACTCGTCCTCCCTTCTCCCTCCTTTCCCCTCCTTCTTTCTGGACTATAGTTGTGTTTTACCATTCATATGAATGTGTAAGTGATTATGTATTTGTTTCATAATAGTATTGAGTACCCTGGATTCTTTTCCATTCTTTTTTTTTTTTTTAATAGAGACAGAATCTCACTTTATCCCCCTCAGTAGAGTGCTGTGGTGTCAGAGATCACAGCAACCTCCAACTCCTGGGCTTAGGCAATTCTCTTGCCTCAGGCTCCTGAGTAGCTGGGACTACAGGCACCTGCCACAACCCCCAGCTATTTTTTTTGTTGCAGTTTGGCTGGGGCCGTGTTCAAACCTGCCACCCTCAGTATATGGGGCTGGCACCCTACCCACTGAGCCACAGGCACCACCCTCTTTTCCATTCTTGAGATACTTTACTAAGAAGAATATGTTCTAGCTCCATCCAGGTAAACATAAAAGATGTAAATTCTCCATCTTTTTATGACTACTTAGTATTCCATGGTACATATATACCACAATTTGTTAATCCATTCATGGATTGATGGGCATTTGGTCTGCTTCCATGACTTGGCAATTATGAATTGGGCTGAAATAAACATAATGGTGCAAATGCCTTTTTTGTAAAATAATTTTTGTTCATCTGGGTAGATATGTAGTAATGGAATTGCAGGGTCAAATGGTAGGTCAACTCTTAGTTCCTTCAGAATTCTCCATATTTCTTTCCAAAAAGGCTGTATTAGTTTGTAGTCCTACCAGCTGAGTAAGTGTTCCCTTCCTCTGCACATCCACACCAACATCTGCAGTTTTGGGATTTTGTGATGTGGGCTAATCTTACTGGAGTTATGTTGTATCTCAAAGTGGTAAGACATCAATTTTTTTAAAAGAAAAACAATGGCGTATAACACTGATACTTTACATATGAACATTTGTGTTTGCAGATATACTGGAAAATGTCTAATGTAATACATATCAAACTGTTAAGAATGGCTCCTTATAGAGAAGGGAATGGACTTTGGGTTATGGACTATGTAAAGAAGGATTTCATTTTTTATTCTGTCATTTATTTATAACTTTTTACAATGAGAAAGTGCTCACATGTTACTTTCACTTTTAAGTGTTGTTTTTTTTTTTAATGAGAAGACAGCCAGGCATAGTGGCTCATGCCTATAATCCCAGCACTCTGAGAGGCTGAGGCAGGTGGATTGCCTGAGCTCATGAGTTTGAGACCAGCCTAAGCAAGAGCGAGACCCCATCTCTAAACACAGGCAGGCATTGTGGTGGGCAACTGTAGTCCCAGCTACTTCAGAGGGTGAGGCAAGAGGATTGCTTGAGCCCAAGAGTTTGAGGTTGCTATGAGCTAAGGCACCATGGCACTCTACCAAGGGTGACCAAATGACACTCTGTCTCAAAAAAAAAATAAAAATAGGCTTGGTGCCTGTAGCTCAGCAGCTCAGGCGCCAGCCACATACACCGGGACTGGCAGTTCAAACCCAGTCCAGGCCTGCCAAACAACAATAGTAACCACAATCAAAAAATAGCCGGGCATTGTGGCAGGTGCCTGTAGTCCCAGCTACCTGGGAGACTGAGGAAAGAGAATTGCTTGAGTCCAAGAATTTGAGGTTGCTATGAGCTGTGACACCACGGCACTCTGACAAAGGTGACATAGTGAGACTCAGTCTCAACAGTAAATAAATAAATAAATAAAAATAAGCGGAACAATTTAATTAATTTTCCTTGTACCATTGTGGAATGTCTACCAGCTCTGGGTGCTCAGTCTATAGTTATGAAGAAGGCAGAGTCCCCATCTTTATTAACCCTAAATGCTTTCCCAGTTTTTCAGTCAGTTCCACTTACAACTTACTGCTCTTAATTTCCTTAGATTAAAAAGCCCTCCTTAATTTCTCCCAGACTATACTTTCAGCCTCTTACCATGATGATTTAGCCTTCTAGGACTCATTCTTTTACATCTGAGTTGTCAGCAATCTACTTGTCCAAAGAATAAAGGAACTCTAAAGGAGCTCCCTCCCCTTTCTAATATTTCTCCTGAACTTGAACTAAAGTAGACTTCTATGTTTTAAATAGATGGAGCCCTCCTTCCTTAGTAATTAAAAACAACAAATGAAACACAAAAGCTTTAAACAGGATTACATAGAAATAGTTTCACAATAGGCTTTTAAACTACACTCTGTGGGTTCCCAGTGGCTTAAAAATAGTCACTTGTCTGCTCTGCCAAGAATTCATATAAAATAAGAAAATTTTTCCCACTCCATGTTTTATCTCCTCTACACAATAACAAATATAAATAAGTGCAGCAGACTGTTTTAGCCAGATGTAAGCCTGGCAGAGTTGGTAAGAGGAAGGGGTAGAAATGAGTTTTTCTATGCCACTGCCATGAAGCTGAAAACTACTGCTCTTGGGAACCCATATATCATTTACATGAGCTCTCAGAACATGTTAGCCTTGTAAGAAGCACATTAGAGTCCTTTGACAACTGGGTCAATTCTCATAATGCCGGGGGTCTAAGCCGAACTTCTAGGTATAGCCACTGTGGTATGCTGAAGTTGGCCTGTATTGCAAGAGCCAACTGTTAAATGTTCAGGTTATTTAGAGATCTAGTTTTTAAACACAACTATTACTAAAAAAAAATGTAAATAGATAATTAAATTATATAAAAAACAAAGAGAATATTCAAAATTCAGCACTTCCTATCATTTTGTCACAGTTTATGCTATGCTCCTGAAGTTATTTGTGCCTACTATGTTTGTATGTGAGAATATATATAATGGTGTATTTATGAGCATCTCTCTGGCCTCCACATCAGTGATAGAAGCTTAAAATTAGCCACAGTGGTATTATTTATACCATGGAATCAGCAAATGCTTCAAATCATGGATTTTTTTCCATGATTTAAAAATATGGCTGTTGAATATTTACCAACTGGATAGCCATAAACTGTTATCTGTGTTTCCCCTGGAATAATCCACTGGCTGTACCTCAAAACTATTGTTCAGTACTTAGCATCCTGACTTACATCTATATATGCCTAATATATAATGTAGGCTAATGATAAAAATTCACCAAACGAAAGCCATGCAGTTTGTTACCTATAGAAAATTTTAAATTTTTCATAGATCTAACTGAATCTTAAAGTGGAAAGGAGCCTTAGAAGGCATCTACACAATCTCTTAATTAATGCAAGGACTCTCCCCTACAACATTCTTGGACAGATACTAATCTAGTTCTTCTCCTCTCTGTGCTTCCACTTGTGTTATTTCCTTTGCTTGAGATCTTCTTACCAACCATCCTGCCCATGCCCAAGTTCATCTTTTTCTGGAACACTCCTCTTCATTCTCAAACATCACTTCTCCCAAGAAGCCTTCCCAAACCTCTATAGTTAGACTGGCAATCCTCCTAAGTGTTCTTGGATCACACTCTTCCTCCTATACCCCATTAATCACACTACATGAATTTCCAGTTTTAATTCCTCAATAGACTATAAGCTCCAAGGACAGGGAATGCATTTATCTTGTTCATTATTTAACTCCCATTTCCCTATCCAAGTGCCCATCCTAGGAAGTACTCTGTAGAGGTGAAGAAATAAATGAAGAATGAATGAATCAGTTAGTGGGGAAAGCATTGGCCTCCAACTTCTAAAATAAGGCTCAATTCACAACTTGGCTTCTTACTAGACATGGGCCCTTCATTAAGTTACATTAAACCCCTTGGCCTCCCTTTTATATTTATTTACTTAAATATAAAATGAGAAAATCAAGACTAATTCACCAAACTGCTAATGATTAAGTGGAATGATTTATGAATGTAATGGTTTTGGTAAACTACAAAATGTTTTTAAAATGCTATGTACCGTACTGTTATTTCAGGACACCTCCAGAGAAAGGGATCTCACATTTTGAAACACCATCCAGTCTGATTTTGACAGCTATACTTGTCATACTCTCCATAACTTCAACTCTTAACCTAAATTCTTCCAACACAACATAACAAACTAATCTCGCTTCCACACAACAGCCTTTTAAATATTGAGGACTGCAGCTCAAGTATCATTAACTTTGTCTTCTCAAAGCTAAATAGCTTTAGCTCTTCAAGCAGGTGGAAAAAACCTTTGGCTTCTGAGAAAATTTTCTTGATGATTTGGGAGGTAACTAAAGAGCTCTGTATTAGTTTCCTATTCATAATTTTAACAAATTACCATGAACTAAGTAGCTTAAACAATATAAATTTATTACCTTCCAGCTCGGTAGTTTGTAAGTCTAATAGTCTCCCTAGGCTAAAAAGGTAATGTGTAGGTGGGGCTGCATTCCCTTCTAGAGGCTTTAGGAGAGAATCTATTTCCTTGCCAGATTCTTCACAGTTAGAAAAGATTTTCCAATTTTTAAGAACTCATGTGGTTACACTGGATTCACCTGGATAATCTAGCAAAATTTTCTCATTTCAAGATCTTTAACCTCAATCAGTTTTGCAAAGTCTCTTTTGCCAATTAGGGTAATATTTTTATAGGTTTCACGGATTAGGAAAGAAATATCTTTGGGAAAGTCATTACTCTGCCTACCACAAGCTCCTTCATGACCTTCATGTCACCATTTTCCCTCTTACATTTGTCAATATTATTTACCTTACCCATATTCATTATTTTATCTTTTTAAATAACATGGATATATATATACACATACACATACAAATTTATATATATAAACACATACATGCATATAAATAAAACATCCCTCTTTTCCTTACTCTACCTAAATTATTTCAGCTTTCCATAGGCTGTTTTATACAGTGGGATCATACTTTAGATTTCCAATTCTAATCCTTGCTTTTTAAACTAAACATGGATGTTCATACAGTATCAAAATATTAAATAAAATATAAAGTGAAAACTTTGTCTTCCTGCTTTATCTAATTTCAGTTATGTGTCACACCAAAAAGACTTGTCCAACAGCCTTCCTCCAAGAAAGAGCCTTCACTGAGCAATACTCCCTGAGCCAACTAGCCTTCTAGCCTGCCCATGAAAAGTGCTCTGTTCTTTCATACCCACAGACTACCTAGGTTAAAATCTTGAAGTCTATAATCTTTTTAAAAAAAAATTTTAAAAGATGGAGACTTAACCTCTTTTATGTTTACCTGGATGGAGCTGAAATATATTCTTCTTAGTAAAATATCTCAAGAATGGAAGAAAAAGTATCCAAGGTACTCAGTACTATTATGAAACCAAGATATAATCACCCACACTTTCATACAAATGATAAACACAACTATAGACCAGAATGAAGGAGGGAAAGGGAGGGGTAGGGGAGGGAGGGTAATTGGTGAACTTCACCTATTGTGTATATTGCGAGAGAACATGTCAAATCTATTAAGAATATAGAGTATAAATGTCTTAATTAAGAGTATAAATGTCTTAATATAACAATTAAGTAAGTGAGGTGAAGGGGATGTTAACCAGTTTAATGTAAGCATTCCAAATTGTATATAAAATCAGCACACTGTGCCCCATAAATGCATTAATGTACACAGTTATGATTTAATAAAAAACATTGAAGGGGTACAAGTGGTTTTGTTACATGGATGACTTTTATTATGCTCAAATCAGGGCTAGAAGTGTGTCCATCACCCAAACAGTGTTCACTGTACCTCTCAGGTAGGTTTTTAACACTCTGCTATCTTCCCCCTACGTTCCACCACCTTCTTGATTTACAATGACTTTTATTTCTCTCTGCATCCATGTGTCCCCACCAATTAGTTCCAAATTATTAGAGTACATGTGGTGTTTGCTTTTCCATTCTTGACACACTTCACTTAATGGTCTCCAGTTCCATCCAAATTGCTGCAAAAGATATTAATTCATGTCTTTTTATGCCTGTATAGTACTACATAGTATATATATACAATACTCATGAATTAATGTACACTTAGGCTGATTCCACATGTTTACAACTGTGAACTGTGCTATAATAAACATTCAAGTGCAGTTGTGTTTTTGATCAAATGACTTCTTTTGCTTTGGGTAGATACCCAGTAGTGTGATTGCTGGATCAAATGGTACGTTGACTTTTAGTTCTTTAAGAAATCTCCATACCTATTTTCATAAAGGTTGTACTAATACACAGTTCCACCAACAGTTTTATAAGCATTCCTTTCTCCCTGTATCCATATCAGCATCTATTGCTATTGGACTTTTTAATAAGAGCCATTCTGACAGGGGTAAGGTTAATATCTCACTAAGGTTTTAATTTGCATTTCCCTGATGATTAGTAATATTGAGCATTTTTTTCATGTTTGCCATTTGTCCATCTTCTTTTGAAAAGTTTCTGTTCATGGCCGGTGCCTGTGGCTCAGTGGGTAGGGCGCCAGCTCCATATACCGAGGGTGGCGGGTTTGAACCTGGCCCCAGCCAAACTGCAACAAAGAAAATAGCTGGGTGTTGTGGTGGGCACCTGTAATCCCAACTACTCAGGAGGCTGAGGCAAGAGAATTGCCTAAGCCCAGGAGTTGGGGATTGCTGTGAGCTGTGACACCACAGCACTCTGCCAAGAACAATAAAGTTAAGACTCTTAAAAAAAAAAGTTTCTGTTCATGTTTTTTACTCGCTTTTTAATGGAGTTGTTCATTTTTTTTTTCTGACTGATTTGTTTCAGTGCTTTGTAAAGGAGTTCTTTATCAATACATACTTTACAAATATTTTCTCCCATTCTGTAGGTTGTCTATTTGTTCTGTTGATTATTTCCTTTGCTCTGCAGAAGCATTTTAATCTAATCAAGTCCCATTTGTTTATTTTTGTTGTTGCTGTAATTGCCTTTGGGGTCTTAGTCATAAATTCTTTGTGAAGGACAATATCTAGAAGAGTTTGTCCTACATTTTCTTCTAGAATTCTTACCGTTTCATGCCTTACATTTAACTATTTTATCCATCTTGAATTAATTTTTGAGAGTGGTAACAGACAGAGGTCCTGTTTCATCCTTCTGCATGTGACAGTCCAATTTTCCTAGCACTATTTATTAAATAGGAGTTCTTTTCCACGGCATACATTGTTGTCTGATTTGCCAAAGATCAGTTGGTTGTGGGTAGATGGTTTTATCTCGGGTTCCCTTTTCTGTTCTGTTGGTCAATGTCTCTATTTTTGTATCACTACCATGTTGTTTTGGTTATGATAGCCTTGTAGTACAGTTTGAAGCCTGGTAACATGATGTCTCCAGATTTATTCTTTTTACTTAAGATTGCTTTGGCTATTTGGGCTCTTTTCTGGTTGCAAACAAAGCATAAAAATTATTTTTTGTAGGCCTTTAAAATCCGTTTATATTTTGATGGGGATTGCACTGAGTCTAAATCACTTTGGGCAGTATGGACATTTTAACAATGCTGCTTCTGCTTTTCCGCCCGCTCCCTCCTCCCTCCGAGCGCCGCTGGGGCTCCACCGCGCTCGCTCAGAGCTCCTGCAAAGCTAGTGCTGCCGCGGTCTCCCTTCAGCCGCCATCATGATTATCTACCGGGACCTCATCAGCCACGATGAGATGTTCTCCGACATTTACAAGATCCGAGACATCGTGGACAGCCTGTGCCTGGAGGTGGAGGGGAATATGGTCAGTAGGACGGAGGGTAACATTGATGACTCGCTCATTGGTGGAAATGCTTCCGCTGAAGGACCTGAGGGCGAAGGTACCGAAAGCACAGTTGTCACTGGTGTTGATATTGTCATGAACCATCACTTGCAGGAAACCAGCTTCACAAAAGAAGCCTACAAGAAGTACATCAAAGATTACATGAAGTCAATCAAAGGTAAACTTGAAGAACAGAGACCAGAAAGAGTAAACCTTTTATGACAGGGGCTGCAGAACAAATCAAGCACATCCTGGCTAATTTCAAAAACTACCAGTTCTTTATTGGTGAAAACATGAATCCAGATGGCATGGTTGCTCTCCTGGACTACCGGGAGGATGGTGTGACCCCATATATGATTTTCTTTAAGGATGGTTTAGAAATGGAAAAATGTTAACAAATTTGGCAATTACTTTGGATCTATCACCTGTCATCATAACTGGCTGCTGCTTGTCATCCACACAACACCAGGACTTAAGACAAATGGGACTGATGTCATCTTGAGCTCTTCATTTATTTTGACCGTGATTTATTTGGAGTGGAGGCATTGTTTTTAAGGAAAAACATATCATGTAGGTTGTTTAAAAATAAAATACATTTAAACTCAAAAAATAATAATAATAACAATGCTGATTCTACTGATTCATGAGCATTATATGCTTTTCCATTTGTTTGTATCATCTGTGATTTCTTTCCTCAATGATTTATAGTTTTCCTTGCAGAGATTTTTCACTTCCTAGGTTAAGTAAATGCATTTCCAAGCATCTTACTTCTTTGCAAATACTACAAATGGTATTGAGTCTCTGATTTGACTCTCAGCTTGACTGTTACTGCTATATAGAAATGCTACAGATTTCTATACATCAATTTTATAATCTAGTAAATTTATTGATCAATTCTAGGAGTCTCTTGGTGGAGTCTTTAGGATTTTCTAGATACAAGATAATATTATCAGCAAAAAGCAATAGTTTGACCTCCTGTTTCCAGATTTGTATACCTTTAATTGTGTGATTGCTCTGACTAGGACTTCCAGTACTACGTTGAATAAAGTGGTAACAGTGGGCACCCTTGTCTTATTCCAGTTCTGACAGAGAATAGTTCCAACTTTTCCCTACTCAAAATGATGCTGGCTATGGGTTTGTCATTTATGGAATTTATAATTTTCATACATGTTCCTTCTATGCCTAGTTTGAGAGTTCTTATGAAAGGGTGCTAAATTTTGTCAAATGCCTTTTCTGCATCTATTGAGATGATCATACGGCCTTTGTTTTTGTTTTTTTGTTGTTGTTGTTGAGACAGTGTTTCACTCATTACCCAGGCTTGAGCGCAATAGTGTCTTTTTTTGCTTTTTATGTGATGAATCACATATTAATTCATCCTTGCATCCCAGAGATGAAGCCCATTTGGTCATGGTAGGTTATTTTGTTAATGTGCTGCTAAATTCAGTTTGCCAATATTTTACTGAGGATTTTTACATCTATTAATATAGTCATAAAGGATATTGATCTACAGTTTTCTTTCTTTTTTCTTTTCTTTTCTTTTTGTTATTGTTGTTGGTGGTGGTGTATCCTTTCCTGGTTTTGTTATCAAGGTAATACTGGCTTCATAGAATGAGTTTCCCACCTTCTCTGAGTTATGAAATAATTTCTGTAGTATGAGTACCAGCTCTTCTTTATAGGTCTGGTAGAATTTAGCCATGATTCCATCTGATCTGGGGACTTTTTCTATTGAGCAATTTTTATTATTGCTCTAATCTCATTGCTTCTTATGGATCTGTTCAGGAGTTCTATTTCTTTCTGATTGAGTCTTGAGAGATTTTGTGTTTCCAGGAATTTGTCCATTTCCTCTACATTTTCTAGTTTATGTATGTAAAAATTTTCATAATATTCATAGATGATGTTTTGTATTTCTGTGGTATTGGTTGCAATAGCTCATTTTCATTTCTGATTGAGCTTACTTGGCTCTTTTCTCTTCTATTTGGGCCACTCTAGCAACAAGTCTATAAATTTTATCTTTTGAAAGAACCAATTTTTCATTTTGTTGATTTTTGTATTGTTTTTTGTTTTCCATTTTAATTTTGCTCTGACCTTTGTTATTTATTTTCTTCTGCTGGCTTTGGGTTTGGCTTACTTTTCTAGTTCCTTGAGATATGACATTTAGTTGTTAATTTGTGATCTTTCTGGTTTTTTAATATAGACATTTAAGAGTGTGAATTTTCCCCTTGGGACAACTTTTGCTTAATCCCACAGATTTTGATAGCTTGTGTCTTCTTTGTCATTCAGTTCAAAGAATTTTGTTACTACATCTTAATTTTATTACTGACTCAATAATCACTCAGAACCAGGTCGTTTAACTTCTATGACTTTGTGTAGGTTTGAGGGTTTCTCTTGGAATGGATTTCTAATTTTATTCCACAGTGGCCTGAGAAGATACATGGTATAATTTCAATTTTTTGGAATTTATTGAGACACTTTTTGTGGTCCAAGATATAACTAATCTTGGAGAACATCCCATGTACTGATGAGAAGGAGTTTTGGGACAGAATGTTGTATAAATGTCTGTTAGGTCTATTTATTCTAGAGTACCATTTAAATGCTATGTTTATTTATTTTCTGCTTTGAAGATTTGTCCAGCTCTGCCAGTGGGTTGCTGAAGTCCCTGACAAACATGATGCTACCATTTAACTCTTTGTTTAGATCTAGTAAAATTTACTGAATCTAGAAGCTCCTGTGTTAGATGCATATATATTTAGAATTGTTATGTCTTCTTCTTGAATTTCTCTCTTTACCATTATATAACAACCAACCATCTTTATCTTTCTTTACTATTAATGATTTAAAGTCAGTTTTATCTAATGAAAAATGGCTACATCTGCTCTTTTGGATAGACGAATATTTTTTTCCATCCCTTTACTTTGAGTCTGTATGAGTCCTTGTGCATTAGATGTGTTTATGAAAGACAAAAGATACTTGGGTTATATTTTTTCATCCATTTAGCCAGCCTTAGTCTTTTGAGTGAGATACTCAAGACTTTTAACATTGAGTGATAGAATTTCTATATGATATGTGGGATGGTATTCTGTTCATCATGTTAGTGCCTATTGCTTTGTTTTCCCTCTGTGCTACTGTTTTATATGAGCTATGAACTTTAGCTTTGGGGAGATTTTACACTGATGAATAACTATCATCCTGATCCATGTATAATGTAGTTCTATCTTCTCTAGGATAGGTCTGGTCATGACAAATTCCCTCACTGTTTACTTGTCTGAAAAAAGACTATCCTTTGTATATGAAACTTAGTTTTTCAAGATATAAACAAAATTCTAGTCTGGCAGTTGTTCTGTTTAAAAAGATTGAAGGTTAATCCCAGTACCTTCTGGCTTATAAGGCCTCTGCTAAGAAGTCTGCAGTTGGCATGATGGGTTTTCCTTCATAAAGTACTTGATGTTTTCATCTCACAGCTCACAGAAGTTCCTTCTTCATGTTGACTCTGGCCAGTCTGATGACTATTATGTCTTGGAGATTCTCTTTGCAATGTATCTCCCAGGTGTTCACTGAGCTTCTTATATCTGGATGTTTAAATCTCTAGCAAAACCAGGGAAGTTTTCCTCAATTATTATCTCAAATAGGTTTTCCAGATCTTGTGCTTTTTCTTCACCCTCAGGGTCTTACTTTGTTGCCCAGGCTAAAGTGTAGTGGCCTCTACACAGTTCACTGCCACCTCAAATACCTGGGCTCAAGCAATCCTCCTGCCTCAGCCTCCTGAGTAGCTGGGATTACAGCCCCTGCCACAATGCCTGGCTAGTTCTTCTATTTTTTGTAGAAATAGGGTCTCACTCTTGCTCAGGCTGATTTTGAACTCCTGAGCTCAAGTGAACCTCTTGGTTCAGCCTCCTAGAATGCTAGGATTATAGGTGTGAGCTACTACACCCAACCCCTATGATTCTTTTCTTTGGCCATTTTACATAATCCCCTATTTCTTGTAGGCTTTGGTCATTCCTCTTGACTATCTGTTATTTATATCTGACTGACTGGGTTAATTCAAAAGAGTTGTCTTCAAGCTCTGAAATTGTTTCTTCTGCCTAGTCTATTCTATTCTTAAAGTTTTCTACTGTGTTTTGTATTTCCAAAAATGAATTTTTCATTTCCAGAAGTTCTATTTGGGTTTCTATTAGCATGTCTATCTCTTTAGTAAATTTTTCATTCATTTCCTAAATTGTTTTCCTGGTTTCTTTGAGTTGATTTTCCATTTTCTCTTAGATTTCATTAAACTTCCTTACAATCCATATTTGGAATTCCTTATCTGTCATTGCAGTATTTTCATTTTGGTTGGGATTCATTGCTAGAGAACTAGTGCTTCTTTAGGGGTGTCCTTTCACTCTTCTGGAGTTCTTACACTGATTCCTTCTTAGCTAGAGCTATTGCTTATTGATTTTGGATTTTCTTTTGTTTAGATGAGGTCACCCCCACCCAGCCCCCAAGCCTAAAGGTGTGTCTGTGGCATATGTTGGGTAAGAAACTTTGGCTTTACTTAGAGGTTTTTTGATGGAGCTCTAGGTTTTAAATGGACACCTTGGCTATAGATATCCTTAGTGTGGTGGTTTTTTCAGTTGCTAATTATCTGTAAGCTGTAGTGGTGGTATACTATGTATGAGAATTCCTGCTTCTTGCTGATGAGGGAGGATGGAGGCCATTGAAATCCTTTTTCTTTCCCCATCCCTATAGTCTTATCAGCCTGGATTATATTAGGATGCCCAGTTTAATCTCTGAGACAGTAAGTAAGTGGTACTTGTGGGTAAGAATCAGCCATACCCCATACGATTGAGTCAAGAAATGGTGGAAAGGGCTATGGAAATTGTCCTCCCAGTCAGTGGTACTTTCTTGAAAAAAAAAAAAAAAAGCCAGATGCAGTATTGTTTTCTGAGACTTGTGGCTAGTTTATAGCCCCTCAAGAGAAGCACATGCTTTCTCCAAGTTCTGGACAGGGCTCTGGAGCTCCCAGGGAACTCTTCATTCTCCACCCTGGCAGAGGTAGGTGGAGGAAGAATAAGGCTGGGTCAGGAGAGCCTGTGCCCTCAGGCTTTACAAAGGAAGGCAAAAGAAGTGTCTGTGCAAGAGTTTAGGGCTGCTCCCAGGATACTTGTGAAACCCTCTAGGGAGAGGGGGGAAGCAGCCTCACCAAGCCAAAAAGTCACCTCATCATGGAGGGCCCATCTGGGATTCAGTCTGGTTGTCAGGAGTGGGTTTTATTCTTCTCCCTCCACTTCAGACCCAAGGTTTCATTCTGGTGTCTGGCTGCAGGCAGGAGCTCAAATTACCTTAGCTACCCAGCAATGAGGCTGTAGGCTGGGACCTTCCCTTTTCAGGATTGTGCCCTGGGCCAAGGGTGGGGCTTTCCTGTGGGGGTAGGGATGCTCCTTAAGTACACTACAGCTCAGACCCACATGCACTTTCCTCTCAGTTTTGACCATGTGGGCTTCCTCACCTCATGATATTAAGTTTGTAAATATCCCCTCTGTGTCCTCAAGCAACATGATTGAGTCCTGAGGATACAGAATCTGGCCTACAATTTTGTCCCAGTTTCCCCAAGTTCAGTCCATGACTATGCCAGAGAAAAGCATGCTGATCCCAAGTTGCCTATAAGGTGCTTAAGCAGGTCTGATATCCCTCTGCTTTGAAGTATGCCTTGCTCTCCTAAATCAGCCAGGCAAGGGGCACCTAGGAATGCCCATGGGTAAGTTCACAGTCCAGGCATCTACTGGCCCACTGTAGGTCTTTAAGAGGAAGAATGAGAGCCCCATTCTCTGTGAGAGCTTTGATACAGTAGATAGGCCAACAGAAGAGAATCAGCCATTCCTGAGAGTCTTGGCTCAATCGTCCCGTGGAGCACCTGTGCCTCGCAGCCACAGTAGGTGTGAGTGGGGAAAAGGAGAAAAAGAGTCTAAATGGGGGAGAACTGGCACTGTCTTTGTTCCTCTGTCCTGAAGGCAGCCCAGTTGGAATTTCCAAGCTCTAGGATCACATACATCCCCCAGGAACCACCAGCCCTTGTAGCTACCACAATCTAGGCTGAAGTTGGGAAATGCTTGTGTGGGAATGAGCAACATGAAAACTGAGGGGCTGAAGCTCCCTAGCAGAAGACAAAGGCACACAGTGGGTGAAGAAGCAGTATGGTGCCTACCATCTCAGCATGCATCTGTGGCAATGATAAGTGACCCCAAGAGGGCTAGTGTTTTAACCTCAAGAATCTCTCAGGGTAGTAGCAGCTTTGGGGGCTCATGAAGGTACAAAAGCTTATCAGAAGCCTGGGATCCTGCTGACCATTTGAGGGATGAGGAAAAGAAAAACAAAACCCCCACCTACTCTGCTGGGCTGCAAGCCTCTCAGGGGTTTACCTCTGCCAGTATCTTGCTTTTTCTTTTTTGCTCCGCAGCTTCTTCCCATGGATTCTCTAATAGGTTCTGGCACTTGTCCCTCAGAGTTACACTCAATCTATGTTTTCTCCCTCTAAAACTTTTCCTTCTTTTTGAAATAATTTAGCAACTATGTCTCTAGTCAGCCATCTTCCTCCCATTCCCCCAAGTCTGTGATCTCAATCTACTTCCACACTTTAGTTTTCTCATCAGTAAACTCGGGATAACAAAGCACCTTCCATAGGGTTATTATGAGGAATAAATGAGTTAATAGATGTAAACTGCTTATACTACTGCCTGACAAAGGGTAAACACTAACAACACATCATGGGGAAATTCAAAGGGAAATGAGTCTAAATCATAACTAGACCTCTCTCATTATACCCCAGCAAAAATTCTTTGATGACTTCTGTATATGTAGTCATTTTCTAGCTTTACCTAGCAAAAATTCTTTGATGAGTCCTATGGTAAAGGAAGAAAGAGGAAAGATAGTACATATTCACGTCGCACTCATTTATTTTAAAGATTAAATAATAGGTAGAGTATACTTAAAGGCCCCTGACTAAAAAAAATATCTCCATCCACATAAGCCACATCAGAAATTGATTAGGTATCCCCCCTTTTTAAATACACAGTGACAACTGAGACAAATGTCATAATAATTCCACAAGTATTTAATGAGCACCTGTAATTTACATTATAAACCAATACACACATACATATACATACTGAGGCAAATGTTTCATAAAAAATATCCATAGTATTTGTAATCCCTTCTACCTTCTATTCCTGACTATTCTATTTCCTTTTAAAAATTCTTGTCACAACACACACACACTAAATAGATATTATTACCCAGTAATGGTCATGGTACAAAGTTTGACAAATTTGGTATTGAAAAACATCAATCTAGACATGTGAGCAATTAACTTTAATGCAAGGAAGAATGAATTAATTGTTCAATAGAGGTTGATACTCTGTAAACACAGAACAAGTGAATCATTTTAACTGAGGCATCCAGGATCTATGACACACAACTATGGGCATGAATAGAAATTCAACCAAGAGATCTTAAGAATGGGTCATAATTAATCTCCTACTATTTGCCTAGTCTGTGTGGAAGACAAACTGCTAAAATATTTGATACATCAAAGAATAGCAAAACTCAGACATAAACTTAGGAGTCATCTGATTTGTTGCTTAGATACTGTTGTTTCTCTTGTCCTTGTCTACTCTGTCCCTCTAAGATCAGTAGCCAACCACATGTAATCTCCAGTGCCCAGTCACTAAGTCTACTCACTGTCCAGAGTGTCCGCCTCTGCCTCTGTTCAGATTCCCAAGGTGTCTGAGTGTTCTCTTGTCTCCGGTTTTGCTCCAACTCTGGCACACAATTTCTTCACTTTCCTAACATTAAAGTGAAATATCCTTCACTTTCCTGCCATTAGTAAGCATTATCAAACCGGCTAAAATTTGTTTTAAATGCTTTGAAGATGCAAAAGAGGAGGTAGTATTGTTACTTATATATGTTTCATCAGCACTCAATAAGTAAATTATTGCTTAATTCATTGATCTTGCAATATCCATTTCTTGACATATCTACTACTCTTGCTAGGTAGCATGAATTATTATGTAGGGCAACACCTGTGGCTCAAGGAGTAGGGTACCAGCCCCATACACTGGAGGTGATGTGTTCAAACCTGGCCCCAGCCAAAAACTGCAACAACAACAAAAAAATTATCATGTATATAAAGATTTTGAGATCCACAAATGAATAGACTCCTAAGAATTTAGCCTTCTATACACTATAGGTGCTATATATTTTTAATTAACCCAGAAAATAATCTTTCTCTAATAGAATATTCTACATAATAAAAAGTTACCATGGGACATTTGTAGAACCATAACTAAAATCACTTTACTATCATCATGATGGCAGTAATATCTACTAATTCAATAATTCAAGGTCCTACTACATGTGAGGAATTGTGGATCCCATGGAGAAAACCAAATAATAAAATCCTTGATTCTTTCACTCTAAAAGGGAAATATATAGCTTATACAAATAATTTCAGTGGAAGGCAAAAAACAAATGTTAAAAAGTACAAACTAGGAAGAGCAAGTTTTTCCAACCTGGGTAATCAAAAAACTCCAACATACAATTCCCCAAATTTTATTAACTGATTAAATATTAAATCATGCTTAGCTGCTATACCTTCGAAATAAGAAAATTAAATGTCTCAAGAGGGCATTTAAGCAAATATATTACTTAATATGTGAGAAAGCATATTAGTAAAAGGTAGTAGGAAAAAAATTCCATATAAGGGCAGAAGTTTCTGCATAGGAGGATGAGAAATGTGAAGAATAGATTTCCTCCCAAATACCATGTAGGAGTTTGAAGTGAATGACTACAAAGGCCCCAGTCAATTTTAAAGGCTATTCACTGCAACATGTTCAGATATTAAATGACATAGTCTGATCTGCATTAGTATACTTCTCATTTTAAGGATAAGAGTTCAGTCATTAAATCTGATCTTTTTGGAAAATATATAGGAACAGACATTTTTAATGAAACCTTCCAAGTAACTGTAGTTGATTTCCATTCTATAACTTTATATGTGTAGTAATGTTTCTTTCAAAATTCCCAATGAAATCACTTCAAATAGAACATTCAGGCCATGAAAATAAGCCCAAGTAAAATAGAGGTAGAGTTGAAATAAACATACGATTTATTAAATATTTTCTAGTAGATCCTGAAACTAATAATGAGTATGTTTTAATGACCTCATAACTTTCAATTGTTACAAAAGAGTAATACTTCAAATATGATCCTCAACATAAATGAATGCATAATAATTCTAAGATACAAAATGAAAATTTGGCAAATGATCAAGCTGCTTATAAAGGATTAAATGTGCACACGATTCTTTCTGCACCAACTACTATTATTACACATACAAATAAAGTTCCAGATTAAAGTGTAGATCTTCATTCTTTTAAGTAAATGGTGCTCATAGATAAAATAGACTAATGAATTCCATAATAAAGCAGTCTTCTGTTGGGTAAAAATCTATAGACTAAGTCTCTTTTAGTTGTAGCAATTACCCAAGTTTTCCTTGCTATTTATGCATGCGTCTGTCTGTAACTGACAGAAATTCACATATCAATATATAATTCATTGTTCATATGTATTTGGCATCTAATTTATGTAAGAACTCTCCTTGGCCTGTGGAAATATAAAGATTTTTAAAAATATATCAGCCAAGGTCTCCAGTAAATGCAATCTAAGGTAGAATGTGATAAATACACAAAGTATACAAAGTACTAATGTTCCCAAAGAAGAGAGAGATGATTTCCAGTGAGGTAAAAAGTGAATACTCCATAAAGAGTGCATTTGACCTAAATCTTCAAGGTTGGGATGATTTTCATTGGCAGAAGTTGGAGGGAAAAGCATTCCTGAACAGTTACTAGGGTCCGAAGGCAAGAGTATTTGTGGCTACCAATGTTCAGGATTTTGTTGGAAGCTCACTTCTTATAAGCTCCTTAAGGATGTATTTTTTAATTTATAATTTTAAAACTTTTGCATAAATACATAAAATACTAGAATGTATAAAACACTAAAAGCCTGATCTTCCACTTTAATATCATTCTTAGGTTCTTGCCTATTTCTGATGATTCAAATTTCTTCTCACATAAAAAGTTTGTTCTCTATTTCACAGTCAGTGTAACTTTGCTAGAGTGCCAAACTTATTTGTCTGTGATCAGGTTTTGACCTTGGACTGCCATGGATACACCATGACCTAGTTTCCTATTTTTCTTTCATCTTATTGTGTCTCATAACTTCCCATTATATTTAATTATTTAATGTTCTCAAGTTTAAGGCTGAGTTACTTTCACATCAGATTTCTCAAGGCTGTGTTATCACAGCCCAAATTGAGGAAAAATTAAATTATAAAATTCATGTATTATATTCCTTCATTCTCTAAATGATAATTGATCCTTTAGTTATACACAGCATCATAACAAATAATGATGTATATAAGTTGCTAATGTATACACTATACTTTCTTTTGCCACTTACCCCAATCTACTAGCCAAAGTGAGCAAGAAGTCTTATGCCATCATGGAGAGCCAGGGATGAGGCTAATCACCCTACAGATTCTTCTCATCAGGGAAATCAAGAACCTGTGGTTTCATTCCTGCACACCAAACACTTACTCCTGTTCCCTTATCACAGTACTTTTCATTCCACCTAAAATAATCCCTTATGCTTATAAATCTCTTCCTATTACCACCTTCCACCCAAATATTGACCAGCACCTCAAGAAGTTCTACGTCTTTATGTTTCATTTACATTTAAAATAAGGTACTATTCATGAGGGCTTATTTTATCAATAATGCTACTAATACTGCTGAATCAACCAAAAACAGACATGAGTCTGACTATGAAACTAGATTCCATATAGAACCAGTGTTATCAAACTCTATAGTGCTTACAGACCCAAATTATCCCTTCAAAAGTCCTTACAGCATCTTCATTTGTATTTTCATCCTCCTGAAATCAAAGTTGCTTTTTAAAATAAAAGATAACTCAAGATTTTTAAATATCTCTTATTGATGGTACTTTAATCATTGTTAACTATGATCATTGTTAACACATTTTCTACAATTTCTCTCTTTTATATTTTAGCAGAGTGATAGATTAAACCTTTATAGGTTAGCCTGGAAATTCAGACATGAGTAAAACCACTCTATGAGGGAAAAATTTCTGAGTTTTAAAAATTGGACCAAGACTAATTTATAGATTCTATTTGGATGTGGAATTACCTATAAAGAAATCATGGCCTTATTACCTAGAAGCAAAAAAAAAAAAAATCTTTTGAAATATCAAATTCAATTAAGAAGATTATGAAGGTTGGTGGCTGTTTTGTGGTGGTGGGAAAGTGAGGGGAAGTATAACTAAAATGCATATCAGATTGTAATAACTTCTATAAATAATGTACACAAGACCATGGTGAGAGAAATTAATCCAGGCTAGCAGTATGACAACACGTTACAAAGAAAATTACTTTTGGACAGTACATTACTGGGCAATTCAGACCAACCAGGCTACCGAGGACAACTTAAAAAAAAAAAAAAAGGGCTATTGTAAAAGTATAGAATCAGCAAGCCAGAACAGGGAAAAGAATGGCAATCCAGAAAGGAGAGTGCTTGCCAATTTTTGAGGAAACAACTATATACTGAGTGGGGTGTTTCTGATTGGCTCCAGATAGTAAAGTTACCAGATACAGATACTATATAATTATCAAAGAGATAAAGACAAGAAAAGTTTGATAGGTAATTAAAGACTATAAAAAAAGAACAAATTGAAATTCAGGACCTAAAAAATGCAATTACAAAAAAATATTCAAGAGATGAGCAATATGATCTAATATATAGAAAACCCTATAAACTTCACTAAAAAATTGTTAAAACTAATACACATATTCAGTAACCTTGAAGGATACAAAATCAACATGTGAAAATTTGTGCATTTTGAGATACTAATAATAAACTATCTGAAAAGTAAATTAAGAAAATAGTCCCATTTGCAACAGCACAGAAAGAATAAAATCTCCAGCAACAGGAATAAACTTTTGTAAGGAGGTGAAAGACTTGTGTACTGAAAACTAAGGAAGAATGATGAAAGAAATTAAAACACAAACAAATGCAAAGACATCCCATGTTCATGTATTGAAAGATTATTGTTAAAATGCCCATACTTTTAAAGCAATCTGCAGATTAAATATAATCCCTACCAAAATCCCAATAGCATTTTTTATAGAAAAAGAAAAAAACAGCCTAAATTTCAAATGGAACCATAAAAGATCACAAACAGATAAATCAGTTTTAAAAAGAAGAACAAAGCTGGTTGCATCATACTTCCTGATTTGAAAATATATTACAAATCTAAAGTAATCAAAACAGTGTGGTATTGGCATAAAGATGGACATATAGACCAACTGAACACAATAAAGAGCCCAGAAACAAATCTATGCATATTCAGTAAACTGATCTTCAACAAGAGTGCCAAGAATACACACAAGGAAAGGAACAGTCCCTTTAACAAATGGTACTGTGAAAACTGTATAACCACATGTAAAAGAATAAAATTAGACCTTTACCTAATACTACACACAAAAATCAACTTGAAATAGAGTAAATACTTAAACTTATGGCCTGAAGCTGTAAAACTCCTAAAAGAAAATGGAAGAAAAGCATCTCAATAAATGGCTTTGGGGATGATTTCTTGGATATGGCAACAAAAGCTAAGATAGACATATAGGATTACAACAAATTAAAAATCTTCTGTATGGCTAAGAAAACAGTCAACAAAAAGGCAATCTACAGAATAGGAAAAAATATTTGAAAGCTATATACTTGATAAAAGTTTAATATCCAAATTATATAAGAAATCCTTAACAGCAAAAAATAATAATAATAATAAGATTTTTAAATGGACAAAAGAACTAAATAGACATTTCTCAAAAGAAGACATACAAATTGTCTTCAGTGTATAAAAATGTGCTCAACAGCACTAATTATCAGGGAAAGGCAAATCAAAGCCTTATATCTGTAAAATTTACTAGGTGTAGAATATAAATGTCTTAACACAATAACTAAGAAAATGCCGCAAAGGCTATGTTAACCAGTTTGACCAAAACATTTCAAATTGTATATAAAACCAGAACATTGTACCCCACGATTGCATTAATGTACACAGCTATGATTGAATAAGAAAACAAAAAGCCTCACATCTATTAGAATGGCTACCATAAAAAAAAAAAAAAAGATAACAAGTGTTGCCAAAGAACTAGAGAAGAGGGAACCCCTATATATTAGTAGCAACATAAATCAGTGCAGTCACTATGGAAAATAGTAAAAGTTTCCTCAAAAAATTAAAACAGGCTGGATTTGGTAGCTCACTCCTATAATCCCAGAGTGCTGGCACTGTGACAGCACTTGGAGTCCCAGCTACTTGGGAGGCTGAAGCAAGAGGACAGCTTGAGCCCAAGAATCTGAGGATGCTGCAAGCTATAATGCCATGGCACTCTACTGAAAGAGATAAAATGAGACTCTGTCTCAAAAAAAGAAAAAAATTAAAACAGAACTACCACTCATTTGGGTCATATACCTGAAGAAATTTGAATCAGTATGTCAAAGAAATATGTTCACTTCCATGGTCCCTGGAGCATTAACCACAATAGCCAAGATATGAAGTCAACTTAAGTGTCCATCAATGGAGAATGAATAATGAAGATGTGGTATATACAGAGGGCACCAAAAAAATATATACACATTTTAAGAAAGAAAAAAACTGTTAAATTTGTAATACTTAAGTTATGTCTGACTTCTGCAATTACAAGAGGACTCAATGTGATTTCTATTCCTCTTTTGTTATTGGCATATATTATTGCAATTTTAAGACAGGTTTTAATTAAAATGTGGTATATTTTTTGGTATCCTCTATATACACAATGGAATACCATTTGGCCATAAAAAAGAAATCCTATCATTTCTGAAAACATGGTTGAACCTAGAGAACATTATGTTAAGTGATATAAGATAGGTATAGAAGAACAAATATTGCATGATCTCAGTCACATATGGGATCTAAAATGGTGAAACCCATAGAAGTAGCAAGTAGAATGTTGATTGACAGGGGCTGGGAAGAGGGCGAATAGGGAGGAGTGAGTCAAAGGATACAAAGTTTCAGTTATACAAGATAACTGAAGAAATAAAGATCTGCTGAGCATAGTTCCTATAGTATATAAACGATACTTTACTACATACAGCCAGGTCTTCAACATGATTTCATCAAACATCATTTTATTAAAATGTTAATGACAAAAAAATCAATTCTCAGGCAACTGTCTGTACTGATTCCGCACATTCTCCTCTTGTCTCCATGGGTTTTCTCCAGATACTCCAGTTTCCTCCCACATCCCAAAGATGTGCCTGTTAGGTTCATTGGCACATCTAAATGGTCCCAGAATTAATGAGTATGGGTATGGGTGTGAGGGCACCACATGATAGGATGATGTCCTGTCCATAACTGGTTCCTGCCTTGTACCCTGAACTTTCAGGATACATTCCCACTATCCGTGTCTCTAAACTGGAAAATGAATGCATAGGTAAATACACATTACTGTGAAATAAAATTTATGAAGTATATGACAATCATAAATACATGACAGTAAATGATGTGGTATGAAAGCACTCAGTGAGCCCACCATAACTGTTATTATTTCTTTCTGAATTGTGTGGTGGTAGGAGGCATTCTATACCGTTTTTGCTTTGCAAACATGCATTCCTTGACTTAACCTACCACCGCTGAAACTGCTATCACTCACTAATTTACCACAACTTGGATAATAATTATCTTACCTCATTTTATTACTTTTTCTTAAATGTATGTATAGCTCCCCTTTATTTCAATGTTTAAGAGTAGAAGGGTTTGGGGTCTTTTATAAAAGTCTGATGATGTTTTTGTGACCAGAAATATTCCACAGGAACTTAACTCTATTTTAAATCAATTACCCTATGGCAAAAATTAGTTTCATTATATAATATTTTCCCAGGAAGAAAGGAGGGATGGGGTGAAGGAGATAAGCGATTGGTGAGTAAGCTGTTCCCACTGCAAATACTGTGCTTTTTTGAGTGTTACATTATAGAAAGCAATACAGATGGTTGGACCAGCGCATGACAACTAGAAATGTCAATATACCTAAGGAGTTTCCATATGAGGCACAGAGAAAAAGAACTAAGAAAGTCACAGGAGGAGCCACAATGGCAATAAATCATGTAAGTATTTTCCAAAAGAACAAGCCCATTATCAAGAGACTTTAACTGCCACATTTCCCCTGGCAAGGTAACTCATATGGTCCTTAGTTGCTGAGGCTACTCCTTAGGCAGGATGGCCCTGGGGAATATGAGTAGAACCTTTGCTTTTATGGGATCACAAAGAAAGGTAGCATAAGACTTTTTTCTTTGCTAAGTCAAAGAATATATTGACCAGTAAAGGGCCATGGGACAAGAATCAGAACTCAAGATTCACAAGAAAAGGTTGTTCTTGCGACATTTATGGGCCCCTGTGGTGGACAGAATAATGTCTCCCACAAGAAAACTACATCCTTATCCCCAGAAACTGGGGATACGCTATCTTACATGGCAAAAGGACATTGCTAAGTTGTTGATGTGATTGAGTAAAGAATCATGAGATAGGATTGTTAACCTAGATTAAGAATCATGAGATGAGACTGTTAACCTAGATTATCTGGGTGGGCCCTAGGTAATCACAAAGGTCTTTCTAAGAAGGAGGTAAGAAAATCAAAGGCAATAGTTGATGTGAAGACAGGAGTGTCAGAGTGACAGCCATGTGAGAAAGACTTGTTGAAGATGGAGACAGGGGCCACAAACCAAGGAATGCAGGTGGCTTCTATAGAAGGTAGAAAGATAAAGAAATGGATTTCCTGTAGCGCTTCCAGAAGAAACACACACCTGCTGACATATTCACCTTAGCCAAGTGAAACTGATTTCTGGCTCTAGAACTGTAAGGTAATAAATTCACACTGTTTTAAGTTACTACATTTGAGGTATTTAGTAACAACATTAATAGAAAACCAATATATTCCTCAAGAAAATTAGCAGAGCCAGACGTTTCTATATAAACATGCTGGTCTCCCTGGCCCTAGACAAAATGATGAGCGATAGACTAAAAAAGTGTGTGACATCTTGTGCACTCCATAGGATGCAAGAGGGTCTGTACCTCTGTGGAGATGAGAATGCAGGGACCATCACAGCCCCTTCAAGTGGAATTTGAGAATATCACTGCAAAGTAAAGAATAAAAACCTAATAATCTGAAGGAAAAATTACTTCACAGTTTTTATTTTTAAACTTCAGTATTAGGGAAGGAGTTATTAAGTATTAAGGTCAGACACTGGGAGACAGCAGAAGAAAAAGCACTTGAAGATCTCATGGTAGGAAATTAAGAAGTAAAAGCACTTTAAAGTAAAAGCAAATTTACTGGTAAGAGAAGAGAGGGTCTTAGTGGGAAAAATAATTGGAATTTTATTTCATTGTAGTAGTAGAGAAATGTGTATTTATTATACATGTTTTAAAAATGGGAAAAATCCACCACCAACAACAAGAAAAACTTAACTATTTGGAAATTTAGAAACACTTCCCAAAATGCTTTGATAAAAAGAAAATAAAAACTGAAATTACAAACTCTCCAGAAAACAATGAAGAAGAAAATGTTTCACAGTAAACTTAATGGGACTCAGTGAAAACAGAACTCAGAAGAAATCTTATAACTTCAAAAGCATTTCTTATAAAGGAAGAAAGATGAAAAGGAAATTAACCTAGTATTCCCTTTAGCAACTAGGAAAAGAACAATTAAATACACAGAAAGTAGGAAGAAAAAATGATTAAAGGCAAAGCTTCAATTAATGAAACCTACACATTTCAAATAGCAAAATGAACAAATCTAAAAACTGATTCTTTGACATGACTAATAAAATAAATAAACCTCCCTCAACTCTGATTAAAGAAAAATATATAAAGATTAGAAGTATGAAAAAATATATAAGCACAGATAAGACATTAAGATAATTATAAAACAACAAAGCACAGATAAGACATTAAGATAATTATAAAACAACAGATTTTATAGGTCAAAAATTCAGGAAGGTCTCAGCTAGGCTAGGGTTTTTCAGGGACTATATTCAGATGACAATTTGTCTGCAGTTAAGTGAAGATTCAAATTAGACTGTCCAAGTTGCTAACTCAACTGGCTGGCAATAGATGCTAACTGATGGCTAGGAGCTCAGCTTGGGCTACCAAGGGAGATGCTTATGCATGGCCTTCCCAGCATGGATGACCCAAAGTAATAAAACTTCCTACATGGCAACAGAGGGCCCTGGAGCTGCATAGCCTCTTCTGAACTAGCCAAGAAAGTTACGTAGCCTCACTTCTGCTATGTTCTATTGGTTGAAGCAATGCTAAGCCTGTCTAGATTCAGGAGAGTAGACATAAACCCACATCTTGATAAAGTGTCAAAAATTTTGGAAATATGCTTTAAAACCACCACAGCAGCAAATCTGAAGGCTAGAGAAAACAAAAATGCAACCCAAGAAAAACTAAAAAACTTGAATAGATCAAATGCCATAGAAGAGAAGAAAAGTGATTAAAGATCAGCCATTAAATAAATGCATCTGGTAGTTATACAGCTGAATTCAATTAAGCTTTTAAAGGCATGTAATAGTATTTAAATCAGTAGCTCTTAAATTTTAGTGCACATCAGAACAACCTCACCAGTTAGTAAACATGTTGAGGGGTGTCCAACCCATGACCCACAGGCCAAATGCAATCCAGGATGGCTATGAATGTGGCTCAACCCAAAACCATAAACTTACTTAAAATACTATGAGATCTTTTGTGATTTTTGGTGGAACTTGATTGCATAGTTCTGAAGTGTGAACTCTGTAGACAATAACATCATGTTGTAATGTCACGTGAAATAAATACACATATGCTCTTGCTATTTGTATGCATGTGTGGCTTCAGTTTCATGGTGGCATGCAGCCTCCAGTGTGTTATCTTCCAACCACATACAGTCAAATTGACACCATTAGACATTACTTGTGCTCAAGACAGCGATTATCAATAATATTTCAACCTACCATTGCAACATTAGTTGTTTAACATTATAATTAAATAGTAAGCATGCTTACCTGACTTCTGCACATCATCTGCTACACTTTACAATCAGCCCTCTGCCTCGCCCTGCATCAGCAGCTGAGATAAGGAAGGTCCCAGACCTTGCTTTCTATTTTTCTGTCAATTAATTTTCATAATAAAAGTAAATACAGTCCTTTATCTATCATTATTTTTTAATCTTAGCATGGCTTCTACAATGTCTCAAAAGAAAACAAAACCCCAGAAAAGAAAAATTATGAAGAAGCATTGTTCAATGAAAAGTAGAAAGAGGACTACTTTTTGTCAACCCAAACAGCAAGGCACTCTGCTTAATTTGTAGAGAATTTGGCTCAGTGTCTGTGGCTCAAGTGGCTAAAGTGCCAGCCACATACACCTAAGGTGGCGGGTTCAAACCCAGCCCAGGCCCGCCAAACAACAACAATGGCTGCAACCAAAAAATAGCCGGGTGTTGTGGCAGGCGCCTATGGTCCCAGCTACTTGGGAGGCTGAGGCAGGAGACTCGCTTGAGCCCAGGAGTTGGAGGTTGCTGTGAGCTGTGATGCCACAGCACTCTACCCAGGGGGACAGCTTGAGGCTCTGCCTAAAAAAAAAAATAAAATAAATAAAAAAAATTTGTAGAGAATTTATGCAAGTTTTCAAAAATTAGAATTTGAAAAAGCATTATATGCAAAGACATGCTGTCAAATTTGATGCGTATGAAAAATCATGTCATAAGGACAATATAGTAGAACTGAAAAAAAGTCTGTTTTCTCAACAAAGTTTTTTTTACATTATAACTCAGATGGATTCCATTGTAAAAATTAGTTACATGGTAGCATACTGAATAGCAAAAAATCAAAATCATTTATTGATGGTGAGTTAATTAAGCAATATATGGAAAGCATCACAAATATAATTTTCCCTGAAAAAAAGGGCGGATATCTCTTTTTTTTTTTTTTTTTTTTTGAGACAGTCTCACTTTGTCGCCCTGGGTAGAGGGATGTGGCGTCACAGCTCACAGCAATCTCAAACTCCTAGGCTTCCGCGATTCTGTTGCCTCAGCCTCCTAAATAGCTGGGATTACAGGTGCCTGCCACAATGCCCAGTTATTTTTTCTGTTGCAGTTGTCATTGTTGCTTAGATGGCCCAGGCCGGGTTTGAAGCCTTCAGCCTCAGTGTATGTGGCTGGTGCCACAACTGCTGTGCTACAGACACTGAGAGTGTTTCTAAAGTTAGTTTGTCTCACTAGGTGAAGTGAAAAAACTGGATAATTTATCAAAAAAGTTTGGAGAGTAAAGCTGCTAATTTTTAATTTTATGTTTTGGAGATGCATAACAGCACTGATGCTACAAATACAGCTCAACTTGCAATTTTTATCAGAGATACTGATGACAAATACAATGTCACTGAAGAAATGGCTTCTTTAGTGCCATTAAAAGATATAACACACTCAAGAGATTTATACGAAGCAGTAAAAAATAGCTTAAAGCAGTTTACTTTGTCCATTGTCAATATATCTGATATAATTACTCATGGTATGTAAAATAGAGACTTGTAAAATTAATAGAAGATGATAAAATTGCCACCTCAAATTCCCAGTTGATGAACTATCATTGCATAATGCATGGGGGGTGCCTGTGGCTCAAGGAGTAGGGCGCCAGCCCCATATACTGGAGGTGGTGGGTTCAAACCTGGCCCTGGCCAAAAACTGCAAAAAAAAAAAAAAAAAAAAAAAAATCATCTAAAATGTATAACATCATGCAAATCATCATCAAGACTGTGAATGTCATAAGAGCCAAGCGATTGAATGATTGCCAATTCCAGGAATTCCTTAGAAGTATCGATGCCGTCTATGGCAACATCATTTACTTTTCAAAAGTAAGATGGCTAAGTCAAGGCCAAATGTTGAAAAGATTTTATGATTTGCAACATGTTATCATGTCATTTATGGTGTCAAAAACCAACTTTGTACAAGAACTTGATGACGAAAACTGGCTTACAGATGCAGCATTTTTAGTGGATTTAACCACTCATTTAAATGAGTTAAACATACATCTTTAAGGTGAAAACCAACTTAAAAACATAATATTTCAAACCATAACAGTGTTCCGAATGAAAATGAAATTATGGAAAGCTCAAATTAAGGCAAACAATTTATTCATTTCAATACATTGGCCAAACATAATCCTGTGAACAGCTAAAAACATTCAACCTTGCTTTTCGTTTTGTTATAAGAATTTGAAAATAGATCTCAAGATTTCTGGGAAAATAATATTTTAGTGCATTTGCAACTCCATTTTCAGTTGACATAATATGTTACCTGCCAATTTTCCAGTGAGATACACAGAGCTGCAATGTGCCACTTAACATGAAGAAAAATCTGATCATTTGTTATTGGACTTTTAGGGTCCTATCTTCCCAGAGACAAATATCTCTCATTTCATAATCATGCCTTATTCATGTCATCACTTTGGGGCAACACCTACATTTGTGAGCAACTATTTTGAAGAATGAACCACATTAAGAGTAACATTAGAACCAAAATACCTGATGAGCACCTTGAAAACTCACTGAGAATTGGAACTACTTCCATCAAACCAGATATTGATGCATTAGTTTCTCAAATACATGGTCAAGTGCCTCACTAGTTTTATGTTGTCCACTTTTACTTTTACAGTAAAATATTTTTAAAAAGACATTTTATTACTTACATATGTACATTTTCTATATTAGTGATCACAAACTTGGAACCTGCTCAAGGATTTTAAAAGACTCTCTGAACAAAGTGCTGCATAATTAGCCTTATTATGTAAGGACTTTTTTGCTTATCTGTAGTGGTGAATATGATGAAAATTATGTACATACTTTTTTTCCAGCTCATCAGCTTTCATTGGTATTTGTGTATTTAATGTGTGGCCCAAGACAACTCTTCTTCCAATTTGTCCCAAAAGGTTGGACACCCTAATATAGATTCTTGGGCCCCATCCCTAGATTCTGATTCAGTAAGTCTGCAGGGGTCCTCAAACTTTTTAAACAGGGGGCCAGTTAATTTACTGACCCTCAGACCATTGGATGGCTGGACTGTGGGCTCCGGGACACGTCGGCTGCTAAGCAGGACAGACAGTGGCAGCAAAAACACCCAGCGGGCTGGATAAATGTCCTAGGCAGGCTGCATATGGCCCATGGGCCATAGTTTGAGGACACCTGGTTTAGAGTATGGAATGAGGATCTATACTTCCAAGAAGCATACAGGTGATGCTGATACCACTTGTCCACAGAATACAGAATACACTTTGAGTAGTAGTGATTTAAATCAGGGGCCAGCAAACTATGGTTCGTGGTCAACTTTGGCTGTTACCTACTTTTATAAATAAAGTTTTACTAGAATACAGCTATTCACTTGCATATCATCTATGTCTCCATTTGCACTACAATGGCAGAGTTGAGTAGATGTGACAGAGATCATATGGCCATGGAGCCTAAAATATTATACTTACCATCTTTAAAAAACCCTTTAAAAAACCGTTTGCCACTCCCTGTCCAAACCACTACTTTATTCTACCTCAACATGTTTTCTGTTTTCCAAACTTCAGACTTTTTGGATCCTCTGCTGACATACTCATTCTTATAATTAAGGTGCAAAACTAGTGAGATGAATAGCTTTTATCTCACATGCTATCTGCACTCAGCAACAACCTGGATCACTATGTTAAAGTACATGTGAGATGCCCAAGCTCAGCAGGAAAAGGATGTTACAATTGATTAGACATGTCTACCATGGACATAGAAATAGGTAACTCGCAGCATGCATGCTGTGCATTTGCTGAGCCTGATTGTAAAATATATAAAGTTTAAGACTCTTTTCAAAAAACTGTTGAATAATTACAGCAAAATATGGATATAATTCACATGCTTTTAACTGCACCATTAAAAATATATCAGACTTTGCTTCAAAGGCTGTGGAAGTTATTGTAATAATATGCAAATGCTTCACATTCATAAAAAATGGAGAAAATAAAATCATTTTGTGATTTTATCGGAGTATAATACAGATCAACTTTGTCATGTTTGTATACAAGATTTCTGAGATTGATGTCTGCTCTTGAAAGAACACTAATAATGTTTCAAATGCTATGAGCCTATATTTTATCAGTTCAAAATGTCTCTATTATTAAGACATCTTTCAAAGATCCTACCTCTAAACTTTGGAGTATTGTTTACACATTGGCACCATTTTCTCGTAACATTAGCTCCAAAATACTAGGCCAGAACATATCAATAATAGAAATTATATTTTAAGATCTGCATATTTACAATATTATTTAAAAGAAAAAAATGTTTGTTGTTCTAAGCAAAAGAAAAATGGCACAAGAAAATATATGTATATGTTTGTTTTCCTAGGAAGATAAAAAACTGCAGGTGAAAATTTCTGATGTAAGAAATAGTTAAATACCAAAACCCAGTAAAGCTGGAAGTAAGCCGCACAGAGCACTGATGGTGGCAATGCAGAAGTAACCCCAAAGAAAGATCCTAGAAAAATGAGGCAAGGATTGGCTGAGTACACCCAGAAGTGGAGTTTTTCTCACTATTGTAGTCCCCACATCAGCTAAGCCTGGCACATAGAAAAAAAAAAAATTCATTAATATTTATGAAATGAAGGGCAAAAAGCCAGAAAGACAAAAGGCAGGAAAGGCAGTTCACACCAAAAAGTCAGAGTTTTCTAAAACATTCCAACAAAGCTGTGGCTCCATTCTAATTACTAGATGGTGACTGTACATAACAGGTGGGAATGGTGACTGGTAGCAAATAAATTTTTCCACCAAAAATGAAGATGACTGACTTGCTAAGGACTGGAGCAGCTCTGCAAAGGACACACTGGCTCTTAACACATCAAAGCAAGTGTTTGTTTTTCCCAGGTCCATATGCGCTGGATCTAAATATTATAAAGACAACCATACTCCCAGGAAAACTAAAAATCCTTGAGACTTTTAACCTTGATATGCAAGATGAAGTTTTATTTATTTATTATGGTTTTATTACCTGGTTTCTCAAGAAATATGTTTACAGAGTTATTAGTAAAAGTATTTTGCCATAATTAATTTAAATCTAGATAATTCCAAATCTAACCAGAAGCTTTTACAACTGGGGAGTATATGTTTGTGCCCCCAAACTGTAAATCTCCTGAAAATATATGCAAAATGTATATATGTGACATTTTTCTGGGAAGAGATGCTAGTACTTTCATCAGAGTCACAAAAGGCTTTGAATGCCAACCCACTCTCCCCAAATATTAAGAACCATACTGCCCTGTTTTTATAAACTATACTAGTAGGTCATCTATGGGGCACACATTTTAAAAGTAAATAGAATGGAAAGCATTAAGAGTGCTACACTGTTCATAAGGGTATTATTTCTTCAAACTTTCTCCATCAGCTGTGTGTGTGTGGCAAGGTGAATTTTTTTATACTGAGGTCTAGGTCAAACAATTTGAAAGTCACTGTTCTAAAGCATGAAAATGTCTAGATTCAGTTGGTTGTCAAGAATTCAACTTTGTAACACATGAAATAATGATCCATGGAGAACAATTAAGTGATCTATGGTTCCAGTGGGCATTATATGGTCTTGAGTGGCATATGATCCACCAAAATGAAATGCTATTATTAGAGTCCTACAATCTACAAAGCTCTATTGATCTTAAGGAGACCAGGGAATATGAAGAGGTTGCCATTGAAAGAACTCTGCACACCAGGTGTCTCTGGAAAAATATTAAATACTGAGTGAAATGTTTAGGAGTGAAAAGAGTTCAAATATTTCCCTGAGATAATGGAGTCCTCTAAGCACTTTGCAAAGATATCAGGGAAGGGAAGAACATGGGAAGACATCCGTGAGCCCAGAAGTTTGAGGCTGCAATGAGCTATAAATACACCACTGCACTATATCCCAGGGGACAGAACAAGACCCTATCCCTTAAAAGAAAAAAAACAAAAAGTAATTCCTAAACCTGGTCTAAATGTGGAATAGCAATGACTTTTAGAAAAATTATTTTCTTGGGATTCTGGGAAGATGGCCGACTGGTAGCAACCCTGGTCAGAGGCTCCTGAGCAAAGGAAGAAAAACTGGTTGGAATCAGAATCTATGAAGCCAAAGACGGGGAGCTGAGCCCAGAGAGAAGTTCGGCAAGCTATAAATCCAAGGAAGATCATTTAAGAACATAAAATACAGGTACAAAGCGGGCCCCAGAACTGCTTACTAGACCCACCCCCCTTCCCTGGGTGGTGAGCGGCCGCAGAGAAGCCCCCTGTGCCGGGCAGCCACAAAAGTACTTGCTAGAGCTTAGCACACCCCCGCCGGTGGCAGCGGACAAGTCCCCCACTCCGGGAGGGGCTAGAACTGCTTGCTAGAGCTGTGCACCCCACGGGCGGCAGAGAAGAACCCTGCCCCAGGGCTCTGGGCAGGTCCAGAACTGATTGCTAGAGCTGCAAGCTTCCCGCGGCGGTGGGTTGCCGGAGTAGAGTTCCCCCTGCTCCGGGCAGCCACAGAAGTACTTGCTAGAGCTTAGCGCACCCCCGCCGGTGGCAGCGGACGAGTCCCCCACTCCGGGAGGGCCTAGAACTGCTTGCTAGAGCTGCGCACCCCACCAGCGGCAGAGAAGAACCCCACCCCAGGGCTCTGGGCAGGTCCAGAACTGATTGCTAGAGTTGCAAGCTTCCCGCGGGCGGCGGGTCGCCGGAGTAGAATTCCCCTGCTCCGGGCAGGCACAGAAGTACTTGTTAGAGCTTAGCGCACCCCCGCCGGTGGCGGCGGGCGAGTTCCCCACTCCAGGAGGGCCTAGAACTGCTTGCTAGAGCAGCGCACCCCACGGGCGGCAGAGAAGAACCCCACCCCAGGGCTCTGGGCAGGTCCAGAACTGACTGCTAGAGCTGCAAGCTTCCCGCGGGCAGCGGGTAGCTGGAGTGGAGTTCCCCTGCTCTGGGCAGCCACAGAAGTACTTGCTAGAGCCTAGCGCACCCCCGCAGGTGGCTGCAGACAAGTCCCCCACTCTGGGAGGGCCCAGAACTGCTTGCTAG
>NW_003852396.1:37851791-37865470 GCF_000181295.1 Otolemur garnettii
AAAAAAAAAAAAAGAAAAATTATTTTCTTTATACAAAAGAAACAAAAGAGCATGGAAATTCTGCCATGAAAGCTTAGGTATGGGAGTGTAACTCTAGCCCCAATAGCACAGTGTCTGACACTATCTTCTATTCTCTTCTAAACCTAGATACAAGAAACATAAATGGTCGAGGTATTACAATATTGGGCTTACTGTCTAAAATATTACTAAAGCACTTTACAGGTTTGAGTTGTCCCAGTCAATGCAAAAATTTCAAAAGTCATTAGGCTCTGCACCAAACCAGAACCCAACCTACAAAAGACCAGGAGTTGCTCTCTCAAACATGTTCTGAGTTAGGGTTCCAATGTATCTGAAATCAAAGAAAAAACACCATACGAGGAGTCCCCATTTCTCTCCCCCCACCAGTCCCTTGGCTCTCAGAATGCTCATTGAGAAAATGGCCTGACACAAGAAAAAACACACACAGATACTGAGATACAGGGATTTCTTCCCTACAACCCCCAGGGGAAAAAAAAGCTTAGATCTTCACCAGGTCACTTTTAGTATCTGACAGAGCTTAGGCTAGACTATTTTAAACATATTATTCTTTTTTTTCTTGCAGTTTTTGGCCAAGGCTGGGTTTGAACCCACCACCTCTGGCATATGGGGCTGGCACCCTACTCCTTTGAGCCACAGGCACTGCCCTAAACATATTATTCTTAAATAGGAACAGATAGGCAAAGATAGCTAGACATAGCTAGACTCAAAAGTAAAAAAGGACAAAACAAATGGAAGAAAAAGAACTAAAAAGAACACAGACAGGGGCCAGGTACAGAATCATACATATAGTTTAAATATCTTCTGAGAGTTAAAAGATATCATATCCATGAATTAAGAAGCTACACAAAAGAACATTCAGAAACTAGAAAATTAAACTTAAAATTTAAAAATAAAAAAATAAGCAAAATATTTAGAAGAAAAATTGGAGAATATATTAGAAAATAGATCAATAAGGTAAAAGCATAGAAATTGGAGTGACTAGATGAGAAAATTCAAGAATTAGTTCAAAAGTTCTAACATTTGTATAACAGGAGTTCAAGCAAAAACAAATAAGCAAACAAATTAAAAAATCAAAAACAAATAAACCTTCCTAGGAGTAAAGAACATGAATTGAAAGCACAAATTTCACTGCAAAATTAGTGTTTTAAATCTACATCATAAATCACTGTAAAACTTCAGAACACCAAGAATAAATAGAAGAAAGATTGGTGAGGGACCTTCACAATGGGGGAATTAGCCTGATATCATCTAAACCCATTAATACATAGTATTATTCTCATCAAAAGTAAGACAACCAAGGGCTTATACCTGTAATCCTAGCCCATTGGGAGACCAAGGTAAGAAGACTGCTTGAGTCCAGGAGTTCAAGACCAGCCCGAGCAAGAGCGAGACCTGTCTCAATAAAAAATAGAAAAATTGGCTCGGCGCCTGTGGCTCAAGCGGCTAAGGCGCCAGCCACATACACCTAAGGTGGCGGGTTCAAATCCCCAGCCCTGGCCCGCCAAACAACAATGATGGCTGCAACCAAAAAATGGCCAGGCGTTGTGGCGGGCGCCTGTAGTCCCAGCTACTTGGGAGGCTGAGGCAGGAGACTTGCTTGAGCCCAGGAGTTGGAGGTTGCTGTGAGCTGTAATGCCATGGCACTCTACCCAGGGGGATAGCTTGAGGCTCTGTCTCAAAAAAAAAAAAAAAAAATAGAAAAATTAGCTGGGCATGGTGACATGTACCTGTAGTCCCAGCTACTCAGAAAGTTGAGGCAGGAGGATTGCTGGAGGCCAGAAGGTTAAGGGTGCAGTGAGCTATAATGAGGCCACTGCACAACACACACTAGCCTGGTTGACAGAATGAGACCCTGTCTAAAAAAAAAAAAAGTAGGACAACCAGACATTGTTATGTACTCATGATATCCAACAGAAAATAATAGCACCAGCTAAGAGGTATTATTGTTTAACAATTTAACTAGAATTTAATCAAGCATAAATCTAAATATTAGTTAATTTTTAATTTTTGGTACAAAATTTTAATTTATTTTTTCTTTATATCTTCTATTTTTACATTGAGAAAGAACATAAAATCTTTCTATTTAATTGTTCCATTTTTTGTTTCAAGTGTGTTCATAATTGCTCACTGAAGCATATTCATCATGGCTGCTTTAAAATTCTTGTCATTCAATTCTAACAACTGTGTCATCTCAGTACTGGTGTCTGTTATTCTCTTTTCTCATTCGAGTTGAAATTTTCCTTGTTCTTGGTATGAAGAGTGATTTTCTACTATATTCCAAACATTATTATTTAGACTAACAGGAGTAAAAAAATGGGCAAGCAACTAATGAATTGGGGTAGTTTTCCTGAGGGAAAAAAAAAATTATTAGGGCAAAAATAACAAAAGTTAATACTTAAATTGCACTTACTATGTGTCAGAAACTATACTGAGTATTTTATACATATTAACTCATTTAATACAACAACTCTATGAAGTAGTTCCTATAATTATCTACATTTGATAAGTGAGGAAACCCCATACAACTAGCAAGTAGCAAAGCAAGGACATAAATCCAAACAATCTGTCTCCAAAGTCCATGCTCTTGAAACCACTATGACATAACATCCCTACTGTATTTTTTTCTTTTTGCCTCCTACTGTATTTTTATTTATTTATTCCTGAATTTTTATTTGTGTAAGCATGTCATCATTTCCCTACATACACACATGGAAACTTTTCAGAGTGAATCTTGTCATTGTGATAGTCATAAATATCATATTAATAGATTACTTTGTTACTACTAACAAAAGAAGAAAAGCCAACAGCAATTTTCCTAGAAGAACAAAGGGTTCAGTAAGATAGAAGATTTCCTGTGAATTTTGCAGAGTGACCCAACCTGACAAGATGTGCTCTTTTCTACACTAGGGTTTGGTGTTCAACAAATGTTTATTGAATTAATGAATAAATGAACACACATGTGTACATGGCTCTACAGACTGAAAAGAGCACAATGTCTACTCCTTTTAAAAGATAATTAAAAAGGAGCACATAGAGAGCAATAATATCCTAACATAGTCCTTACAGTCAAGGGTCAGGAACTCCTAGTTTCAGATGATAATTAGACAAGTAGGCCAATGCACCACTGCTATCTGGCCAGCTAACCATCCTGACACCAGCAGGGTATCTAAAAGCTAAGAAGAATATTTTCTGATATACTGATAACATATACTGAGGTGTACATTTAAGAGTTGTCCAGAATATCTTCTTCTTTTAATGTGCAACCTATCCAAGAAACATCAGGCCTAATCAGAAAGATGTGACTATTGTATAACTTGGAAAGTTTTCTGAAACAGCATTATTCTAGGAAAAACAGCCAGTAATGACTCAAGACGGGTAAAAGATTTAAATCTACGGCATGAGACAATAAAAATCCCAGAAGAAAGTGTGGGAAAAATCCTTGAGGATGTCAGCCTGGGGAAAGATTTTATGAAGAAGAATTCTGTGGCAATTGCAATAACAACAAAAATAAACAAATGGGACTTAATTAAACTGAAAAGCATCTACACAGTTATGGACACAACAATCAAAGCAAATAGACAACCTTCAGAATGGGAAAAGATATTTGCATATTACTAATCTGACAAAGGCTTGATAATTAGGATCTATAGAGAACTTAAATTAATCAACAAAAAAGAACAAACAATCCCATCTACCACTAGGCAAGAAATATGAACAGAACCTTCTATGAGGATGACAGGCAAATGGCTAACAAACATATGAAAAAATGTTCATTGTCCCTAATCACCAGAGAAATGCAAATCAAAACCACCTTGAGATATCACCTAACCCTAGTAAGGTTAGTCCACATCACAAAGTCCCAAAGTTGCAGACGCTGGTGTGGAGGCAGACAGAGAGGAACACTCTTACTTACACTGTTAGTGGGACTGAAAACTAATACAGCCTCTTTGGAAAGAAGTATGGAGCATCCTCAAAGAACTCAAATTAGATCTCCCATTTGACCCCACAATCCCACTACTAGGCATCTACCTAGAAGAAAATAAAATCACTTCATCACTTTATCATAAAGACATTTGCACTAGATTATTTATCATAGTTCAATTTACAATGGCCAAGATGTGGAAACAACCTGAATGTCCATCAACTCAGGAATGGATTAATAAGCTATGGTATATGTATACCATGGAATACTATTCACCCATAAAAAAGATGGTGACTTTACATCTTTTGCATTAACCCGGATGGCATTGAAACACATTCTTCTTAGTAAGTATCACAAGAATGGAAAAGCAAATATCCAAAGTACTCAATTTTAAGCCAACAGATGATCTAATTCAAGCCTACATAGTAGTAAAACTTATTTCAATTCAAGTTGGGGGGAGAAATAATTAGGGAGGAAGCTAAAGGGGGTTCTTGGGGTGTTCTCACTTAATAGACACAATGTAGGCATGTACTGCACACCTTTTGGGTATAGGACACAACTACAAGGGGGACTCTACCTAACAAATTCAAATATTTTGACCTGGTTGTTTGCACCCTCACATTAACCTGAAATAAAAAATAAATAAATAAAATTTTATATAATTTTGTTAAAAAACAAAAATGCATATCCAGATAAAAATTAAGATTCTCATCTTGCTCTATTATCATAGAGACTTACATTGCTATCAGCCCAGTTCTCCATGAACTTGATATAGTATAGTCTCTCTGAAGGCACTATACTATATACTTCAGAAGTTGTTCTCTCAGCAGAGGAGATGGATCTCTCTTGCTATGGTCTGATGAAACCATGAATGATCATTTGGGAATACAGTGCATCAGTGAATAAAATGAGAGAGTAAGCTCATTGGCCAATATGAAGATTAAATACTGACCTGGAAACTTACCACACTAAACTCTCAGCAAAAACAGGTAGGAATCTTTCACTCAGCCTGAAGCAATGGAACACCCCAAAATATCAATACCAATAAGAGTAAACTACCCAATAGTTTTGGAATGCAACAGGACAGCAAAAGATTTGGAGAATCTACCTGTAATTGCTTCTTTATGTTGAAGAATGACCCTTCACAACTGATGTAATATTTATTTAGAATTAAGATAGTCAGGTGATCTACCTGCTACTTAACTATCGTGAATATACAGACAAGATCTCAGTAAGGTTATCATATGATCTTAACAGCTAACTCACAACTAAACTGCAATATGCAAATAAAGGCTAATATAAACTTTAAGCTTCTATAAATTAATAATCTTTCTTGTATCATCTTTCAGTGAGCCAAGAACTAAAGGATAGATTATATGATCAATTTAGGTCTGAAAGTACACTGTTGGTGGGAACAGATTAGTACAGCCATCATGGAAAATAGTATGAATAGTATGGATAATAGTAAAGTACAATTTAGGTCCCTAGTACACTGTTGGTGGGAACATAGATTAGTACAACCATCATGGAAAATAGTATGAAGGGTCCTGAAGAAATTAAAAATAGAAGTAACATGGCAAGGCACAGTGGCTCATGCCTGTAATCCTAGCACTCTGGGAGGCCAAGGTGGGAGAATGACTTGAGCTCAGGAATTCAAGACCAGCCTGAGGAAGAGTGAGACTCTATCTCTACTAAAAACAGAAAAATTAGCTGGGTCTTGTAGCACTTGCCTGTTGTCCCAGCTAGTGGGGAGGCTGAAGCAAGAATATCACTTGAACCCATGACTTGGAGGTTTCTGTGAGCCAGGCTGATGCCATGGCATTCTAGCTGGGCAACAGAATGAGACTCAGTCAAGAGACAGATAGACAGATAGACTAAGGTGACCAGACTTCCTGCTTTTGGCAGGATAGTCCCAATTTTTAACAATTTGTCATGCATCACACCGCGTTTTTAAAAAGTCCCAATTTTTGGAAAGAATGCATGACAAGCTATGGAACGGCGGGAGAATGGGAAAGGAATATACAGTTTTCAGCTGCCATGTGGCTATTTCACTAGGATATAGGTTTTATATTATTTTTGTTAATTTTATAATGTTAAACTTTAATAATAACAAATAATTGTTGAGAACTGATTATCGAGAACTGCTTATCAAAGTTCACATTGTTGATCAATTGTTAGAATTCGACCACCATTGTTTGGACTTTATATGAACAATGGCATTTTTTGGCATTGGTAAGGACAAAAACATTTTGTAACTGTCTCTCAGACATACGCATCATACTGCGTACTAGTGAGGTAAGAAAGTAAAAGCAGAACTAAAAGAATCTGTCCTAGCCGCACTGTGTAGGCCTCAGCCAAGCTGCAGGCATTTCTGTTATCTGTATGTTTCTTTCTTGACATATGCAGGGCCTAGATTGTAACCTAGTAACTTCCTTGGGTTTCTGTTGCCTTTGAGGGCAGGTGGTCCAACTGGTCTCAAGGATCCAGGCGAATCTGACCTTCCCCCTTGAGCCCAGGACTTTGAGGATGATGTCATGTCTCTCTCTGTTTTATGACCTCACATGCACTCCCACCCTGAAAAGTGGATAAAAGAGAGGCAAGAGATTGAGTTGGGGGGCTCGGTTTTGGGAAACACGCTAGTGTTCCAAGTACCCCTGGCCGAATAAACCCGCTTCCTCTAATCAACTGGTGCCTGGAGTCTTCTGTCTGCGTCAGTTTCCTGCTACATTTCTTGGTTCCCTGACCAGGAAGCGAGGTTTGGTGTAGCCAGATTCTTTGGGTCAGGTTCTGACCGCACCACAGATCAACCCCATGGGGAACTCCTGCTGGTCTGGCCATGCGGTCCTCAGAGCACTCCTGGGACAAATTCTCCCAGAGGAACGTCTGGTTGAGACTCAGTTGGCGAGGTCCCTGGGGCAGGTCATTGCGGAGGCTGAGCACCAGAGAGGAACCGGTAATAGGTGGCGCCAGGACATCCAGAGTAAGGTAGGATCCTTTGGAAGCCCACTACAATTTTAGTGGAAGAGGAGCCTGATCACCTCCTAGGGCATCAGATCCCCGGCAGGTACACAGGGAGATGTCTAAGGCAAGGTAGAATCCATTTGGGGCCCACTACTTTTTAGTGGAAGAGGAGCCTGATCACCTCCTGGGCGTTAGCTCTGTCAGATCTGTTGACAGGTGTGTGAGACCAGATCTGCTAGCTCGCCAGCCGATCTGTGAAAGGTGTGTGAGAGTGTGTGGATGTGGTGTTGATACCGGATTTTTGATACTGAATTTCCAGGCTCTTGGTCTTGGCAGTTCAAAGAATGAAGCGACAGACCACAGGATAGGTTTTATTCAA
Organism: Otolemur garnettii; assembly: GCF_000181295.1. Classification (NCBI taxonomy): domain Eukaryota; kingdom Metazoa; phylum Chordata; class Mammalia; order Primates; family Galagidae; genus Otolemur; species Otolemur garnettii. Next base: position 37,859,093 of record NW_003852396.1, read on the forward strand.
CAGGTATAAGTGTTATAGCTCTTATAACAAGCCAAACCTCCTTGTAGAGTAGATTAGCAGTAAAATAGGTTTTATAATACTAGTGTTACAGCTCTTATAAAGGAGCAAACCTCCTTGCAAGTGTTTACAGCTTTTATAAAGGAGCAAACCTCCTTGTGTTTACAGCTCTTACAAAGGGGCGAACCCCCTTGTGAGTGTTACAGCTCTTATAAAGGAGCAAATCTCATAAAGCAGGATACAAGTGTTACAGAGCCAAACCTCTTTGCTCTTTTCCTGAGATCTGCCCAAATCTGTGCTCAGGGTCTTTGGCTTATATAGGGGCAGTCATCCAATGAGCTTCTGGGGCTTGAAAATAGACTAATCGTGAATAGGTTTTGAAAATAGACCAATCAGGGATGCACTGGAGGAATCACCAGAAGTCCACATGAGAAGACAACACGGCGCCAGTGTCTTTCCCCGTACGTGTTTGGTTCTTTTGGCTACTGGAGCCTCTGTTGGGGGGAGGAAGCTTCCCCTTTTGCTCCAGCCTGCTGGTTTCTGTGCCAGCTGCTGCCAAGGCAGAGCCGGCAGGTCCTCTAGCGCCGCTCTACTGGAGCCTTTGGTGGGGGAGGGAAGCTCCCATCCACTTGCTCCAACCTGCTGGTTCCTCTGCTGGCTGCTGCCACCAAGACAGAAGTGGCAGGTCCCCAAGCCCCGTTCGGCTGAGCTGACTGGGGCGCCACTTTTCCGGTATCAGTGTGACTGAGAGAACTCCGAGTGTAGAGTTGGATCTCCCCTCACAGGGCCTAGAGGAGTGTTGGTTTGCCTCCTATGGCTAAGTGGCAGCTCGAGTGGGAAATCGAGGCTGCCCAGGTTAAGAAATGAGTTGGAATTGTGTGCATGGATGGGTAACAATAGGTGGGGTTTCACTCCCCCCCCAATTCACGGGGTGAAATGAATGTGTGAGTGTGCCCTTCTTCCCTGCTCCAACTTTGCCCCCTGGCTATTCTGAGGGAAACTGGATGTTCCAGGTTTTCTGCTCTCTGTCTTTGGTGACTGTCACGTGACTATGGAACTTGGGGAAAAATGGAAAGACATTAGAAAGGGTTTTGTAGTTCTGTTACTGGAATTTCTTCAGTAAGTTTTTGGTCTCAGGAATTTGAGAATTGAGACTGTGGGCCACAGATCAGTGATGAAACGGCATTTTGTTGAACTGAGGGACATGCAGATGGAATGGAGAGTGTCAGAACTATAGGCAGAGGAGCCATGCCTTGGAAATTGTTGTGGTCTGGGCAGTCCAGTGAGCTCTGGATGGCCCTTGAAAATCTGGAGGAGAGAGTGTAAATCTCGTGGGGAACAGTGCTGTACCCATATCAGCAACAGGTCTCCTGGGTGGATAGCCTCCGAAAGGGGGGAAGAGGCCCAGGTCAGAGATTTCTTGCATGAGTCCCTTGTCTAGAGGTAAATAGTTGGCCCTGAAAGATATTTTAGCCAGGACTTGATAGATGAAAAAAATACCTTTACAAACTGAATGGATGTTCTACCAAATGGATGAATGCAGCCCCTCACCTTGGACAAGGTTATTAGGTCTTTGCTGGGGTTTTTGTCTGAGGGGAGAATTAGGGTGCGTGCTCCTTAGTCTGGGTGGAACCAGCCAAAAGGTTTCAGGCTGCTTTATTCATGACCTGACTGGGGCTCAGAGGGTTTGTACCTGGAGATGGGAGTCTGATATCTGAGCCTACCTGAGCCTGAAAATGGGGGTTCCCCACCCAGCTCTGAGTGGGAAAATCCTGTATCAATGTTATAGCTCATAAAATGTCTCTCATTAGTAAAAGGTAATCATTTGGTTGTTTAAATTGTTAGAGAAACTGAGTCTTTGTCAAAGGATAAGATTCTTGCTTTTTAAACCTTCTAATTATCAGTTTGGCCTAGTGAATGGGTGACTTCATAGTGAACTGAGATTCTGTTTTGTGGAAAATTTTAAGAGTAAGAAAAATTAGAAAGAAAAATGGCCTAATGTAAAGAAAGAATCTTGTGTGATAAATTTTGTCCTGAAACAGAATGGTTGTATAAGAAAGTGAAAGGCAGGACAAAAGTTAAAGAAGGTTTAGAATGTTTATAGATTGTCTGTGCAGGTTAAGTGAAGCTCATAAAAGAGAATTTGTGAAAGAATTTACATGTGATTCAGTTGACTATGTATTTCCTTTAAAATCTTTTGACATGTAATCTTATTTGAACCAATTTTTTAGGCCTTTTGATATTTGACAAACCTTCCAAAATCAAAAGTCTAAATTTGGGTATGGCGCCCATAGTGCAGTGGTTGCAGTGCTGGCCACATACACCGAGGTTGGCAGGTTTGAACTCAGTCCAGAAACAAAAAGCACAACTCGAAATTTGGTCCTTTTGAAATATTAAGACCACTGAAAGACACAAAAAAAACCAAATTGAACTCATTTAATTTATTAGAAATGTATAGAAAACATTGTCAAATATGAAATGGTGATTAATTTTATGTAGGTTATGGTTATATACATATGTGTGTTCCAATATTGTAAAATATTGGTCTGTTCTAACATATATTGTCAGTAATAATTTTAATTCATCTAAAAAAGAAAAAGAAATATTAAGAGAGGCTGACGAATTCTCTCGAATTCAAATTCCTGATATCTTTGGAAATTGAGTACCTTTGGGCTAAAAGCAGATTTTTAGAACTTTTATTGGAAAGTTAACATGTCTATAAATGTTGCTGACCTAACTTCAAACAGAACAAAAATCAGTGATGTGAAACTAGGCTAGTATGTTATGGCTTTTTGTTTGAAATATTATTGGTTCTTTCTGTGTTCTGTTTTCCAGAAGTCAAGAAAATAATTCTCTGTCTTTGAGCTATTTGTAGCTTTTCAAGCAATGTATGTACTTATGAGCAGAGTTTGAAACATGTATTTTTCTCTATCCTTGATTTCTCCAGAATTTGTAAGTATTCTTAATTTCTGACAATACAGTTATTTGCATAAGTTCAATAAGAATCTGTTTTGTTCTATAGGACTTGACTGGTTATTTTACCAAGGCTTTGGCTGGAATAGCATTTCCAGAGGTGTCTAGACTGCTTTAAGGAATTAAGGTTGACTTTATTAGGCCAATAAAGAAAGCCCTTTGAAAAACTGGCCAGATACCCATCAGTAACCTTTCCTGATCTGTGGTAAGTAACGAAGGTCGCTTGCTGATGGGTCTGGAAATTGAAAGGTACTTGGAAACCTCAAAAGAAGAGGAATGTACCCCATGCATACAGGTATCTTATGGCACAGATGAAACCTGAGCTCATGAAAGGCTCTTCAGAAAGTCCGGCCTGAAAATTCTTATAAAAGGTTCCAGCAAAGCCAAAGAGTCTAAATGACTAATAATTATTCTTACTGAGCTTTATGCAAATAATCAGTATACTGAAGATACAGGTTATTTTGGCAACTGAGTTGGTTCTACTGTAATTTATCTTTAGTAAAGAGAGAAATGGAGAGAGAGAAAAATAATTCAAAAAAAAAAGCTGTGACCCACCTGTATTAGATCCCAGCCTTATCTGTACTGCCAATTCATAAAATGAGTCATTGAACTGTTAAATGGGACTAATAGACTGGCCAAAGAGTGTGGTGTGAGTGTGAGTCTCAGAAGGGAGACCTTGGGTAGAAACGGGGAACAAGCAAGAGAAGTCTGCCTCACTGACTACCATGTTAAAGCACTTTAAGAAGGGGTTTGTAGGTGACTATGACACCAGGAAAGCTAAGAAGTCTTTGTGAGCAGGAATGGCCCCCCTTGGGGATTGGATGGCCATCGGAGGGAAGTTGGGAAAAATCCCTAGTGTCTGAGGTATGGCACAGAGTTACTGGAAAGAGGATTCACTCTGAGCAGTTTCCATACATAGATACCTGGCTATAGCTAGTAGTGAGCCAACCACCTTGGTTGAGAGGACAGGTCGCAACAGTGCTAGTAACACAGGAACACAAAGGGAAAGTGCTTTCCACCCGACCTAGAGAAGTGGTGCTGAAGATATTGGCAGATCTGGTACTGAGAGACATTGCTGCAGAGACTGAGAAAGGGACACAGAAAACTACCAATTTGGCTCGAATAAATAAGGTTCTCCAAGGAAAAACTAAGAGTCCAGGCCAGTTTTATAAAAGGTTATGTAAAGCGTTTTGGATGTACATTCCCTTTGACCCTGAGAGCCCTGAGAATCAGAGGATGGTTAATACGGCCCTAGTTAGCCAAAGCACTGAGAATATATGGCAAAAACTGCAGAAGCAGGAGAGGTTTGCAGGTATGAACACCTTGCAACTCCTTGAAATAGCACAAAAGGTCTTTGTGAATCGGGAAGCAGTAAGCCATAGAGAAGAAAACAGGCGCATGAAGCGAAGGGCCAATCTCAGCCACAGCTCTGAAAGGCACAAGGGGAAAACCCCCTCCCTTTCAAAGAGGACAGGGTCAAGGAGTGTGAGGAAGTAGGGGACCTAAGGTAAAAGTCCCCTCCTTGCAAAGGGATCAGTGTATAACCGGCCAAGAGACAGGGCACTGGAAGAATAAATGTCCCCAGAGGCAAGGAAGTGTGAAAAATCCTGGGAAAGAGGTCACAGAACAGGAAGAGCAGGGAGCCCTCTATAATTTAGTAGGAGAGGCCCTGCTAGACTGAAGGGAATCAGACTCAGCCGCCCCTGGAAAGTCCATCGTCTGAGTGAGGATTAGGGGCAAGGACATTGACTTTCTAATTAATACTGAGGGTGAACACTTGGTGGTCACCCAGCCAGTAGCCCCTCTCTCAGACCACAGGATTGACATAGGAGCAACGGAGCCACTGCTGAACAAGCCTTTTGTCTCCTTTGGAAGTGTTCCATAAGAGGCCATGAGGAAATATGCAGCTACAACTGCCCAAACCAGATCTGATGTCCTCCTTGGGAGTAGAGGCTATTTGTGACTCAGCCAGAGGAAGGACTGAGACCTGAATTGGCCCAGCGGTAGCCATGGGTCTGGGCGAAAGATAATTCCCCAGGGCTGTGTTCAAGGTACAGACTGCCTATTGCAACATCTAGAGGTATGTAGCTATAAAGTTTCTAAGCAAAGACTCAGATCTGCCAGCAGTGAGTACCTCATCTAGGATTTATTATCCAGCAGGCAGGGAGGAATCTAGGCAAAGAGAGGCGGCAAGTCATTAGTCACCTCCCCACCTCCCCAAGCCGAAGTCAAGTTTGGAAATTCCTAGACGCAGTCGGTTTCTGTCATCTTTGGATCCCCAACTTTGCCATCTTGGCTAGACCTCTGTATGAGGCAACTAAAGGAGAGGAAGGCAAGTCCTTAGAATGAAGAGAACAAGAACGTGCCCTCTCCCAGCTAAAGATGGGGCTAATGACTGCCCCTGCACTGGGACTGCCAGACCTACCAAGATGGCTACGGGTATGTTAACCCAGCTGGTTAGGTCCGGGCCAAGGCCTGTAGCCTACCTCTCTAAGCAGTTAAACGGAGTGGCAAAGGGATGGCAACCCTGCTTACTGCTCTAGCTGCTACTACTCTCCTTGTGCAAGAAGCTGATAAGCTAACTCTAGGGCAGGATCTCAGAGTAGAAGTACCCCACTCTGTGGTCACTTTAATGGACACTAAAGAACATTTTTGACCCAGCCACAGTCCTTCCAGCCAATGGAAGAGAGACTGAGCATGACTGTGTGGAATTCATAGATAATGTGTACTCTAGCAGACCTGATTTGCATGACCAGCCTTGGACAGAGGCAGACTTGGACTTGTGTGTTAATGGAAGCAGTTATGGGATGGCACAAGCCCTGACAAAAAGCTGTCAGTCAGCGATGTGTCACCTCCAGTCAGTTTAATGCCTGCCAAGAAGCAATGGTACCCCCAGGAATCAAAGCACATGGAGCAACGCCCTTCAAGGACTTTCAGGTAGACTTCACTGAAATGCCCAGATGTAAAGGGAACAAATACTTGCTGGTGATGGTGTGCACCTACTTCAGATGGGTAGAAGAATATCCTACCCTCATCAAGAAGGCAGAAGAAATCACCTGGGCACTCTTGAGAGACATTATACCACAGTTTGGGCTCCCGCTGAGGATTAGGTCAGACAACAGGCCAGCATTCATCTCCAAATTGGTCCAGAAGATGGCCAACATCCTTGGCATCACCTGAAAACTCCACGCAGTCTATCGCCCACAAAGCTCGGGGAAGGTGGAACACATGTATAGAGCTATCAAAACCAGTTTAGGAAAAGTATGCCAGAAGACAAACTTACAGTGGGTAAGTGCCCTGCCCTTGGTGTTATTTAAGATTAGGTGTACTCCCACTAAGAGGACAGGATTTTCACCATATGAGATCTTATATCACAGACCACCCCCCTTACTACAGAGCTTGCCAGGA
>NW_003852396.1:37865506-37892705 GCF_000181295.1 Otolemur garnettii
GGGGGGGGTAGAATTAGGGAAGCAGTTGCAGGCACTGGGTAAGGTGGCAAAGGCAGTGTCAAAATGGGTGAATGAGAGGTGTCCTGTTAGTTTGTTTTCCCCTGTCTACCCTTTCTCTCCAGGAGCTGCAGTGTGGGTCAAAGACTGGAGTGTGTCTCCCCTGAGGGCGAGATGGAAAGGCCCTTACAACGTTATCCTGACCACACCTACAGCTGTGAAAGTAGCAGAAATTCCTGCTTGAATCCATTACAGCAGAGTGAAGCCTGCTGCGGAACTGGAGGAGAACCTGCCCCTGCCCAAGAAGAGCCAAACCAAGCAAGACGTGACAGCAGCAGCTGACCCTGAGTCCCCGCAGAGTGGACTCCGCACCTCAACAACTCCTGAACCTTGGGAAGCTACCTCGAATCCTGACAACCCCTCAAGCTGATGTTGCAGAGAATGGCAAGCCCTGCTCCAGTTACACCCTGGGAGCTGACTGATTCACGCACGGCCAAGCATGAGGATCTACTTCATCGTGGGACTGTGTTTTAGTGAACTCATAAGAGCTAAGTGGACTTTAGTTTGTGCAAATGTTCAGGATGCTAATGTAGAAAATTGTAATCAATGTATTCATAAGGTAACCAAAATAGGCCAAAAAGTAACAACTGTTCTATTATTCTATAATTATTATAAGTGCACAAGAACTCAGCAAGGGACTTGCTTATATAATACCACTAAATATAAGGTATGTAACCCTGGGGACGGGCAACCTCATGTTTGCTACAATCCCTCAGAGCCACCCAATTATTATGAGTTTACTGTCAAAACAGAATCAGGGGGCTGGAAAGTTGAGCGAGGACTTCTAGTAACAAATACTTGAGGCTATGGAAGTCCGACCCAGGTGTCTCTTAAATTTGATGCATGCCACACGCTCAAACTTGCTCATAGCAAGCACAGAATGTCGTGTGGATCGCTTGACTGGGAGAGGTCTTATAGGAGAAACCAGAAGTATCTGTGTTCTATAGACTACCCATGTGCTGAATATGCATACTGGTCATGTGTAATAGAAGGCACCTGGGGTACTAAAGATAATAGCCAGAAAGAATAATACAATACTATGGGCCAGCCACATGGGCAGAGGATGGGTCATGGGGCTACCGAACCCCTATCTATATGCTAAATCGTATCATACGATTACAAGCAGTCTTAGAAATAATCACTAATGAGACCAGCAAAGCTTTGACCCTCCTTACCCACCAGCAAACTCAAATAAGAAATGCTGTGTATCAAAATAGATTGGCTTTAGATTATTTACTTGCTGCAGAAGGAAGTGTGTGTGGCAAGTTCAATCTGACCAACTGTTGTTTAAAAACAGATGATCAAGATCTAGTGGTGAAAAATATAGCTAATGAAATTTCCAAATTGACTCATGTGCCAATACAGGTGTGGCATGGATTTGATCCAAAATCCATCTTTAGAGGATGGTTTTCTGCTTTTGGAGGTTTCAAGACCCTTATAATAGGAGTCTTAATATTATTGAGTACTTGCCTTCTCCTCCCATGCCTAGTGCCAGTATTACTCCAGATGGTGAGGAACCTAGTGAATGCAGCTGTGTCTCAAAGAGGCCCAAGTGGAGCGTATTAACATGCACCACCAATGAACTGTGGCACAGGTTGATGGGAATGATGATGAGACTCCATAACAACTTGTTTTGAATCTCAAAGAGGGGAATGAGGTGAGAAAAGTAAAAAGCAGTTCAAGAGAGTCTGTCCTGGCCACCCTGTGTAGGCCTCAGCCAAGCCGCAGGCGTTTCCGTTGTCTGCGTGTTACTTCCCTGACATACACGGGGCCTAGATTGTAATCTATGATGTTATGTCTCATTCTTTATTTTATGACCCTCACTTTCTGTCTTATGACCCTCACATGCACTCCCACCCTGAAAAGTGGATAAAAGAGAAGCATGGGATTGAGTCAGGGGGCTCGGTTTTGGGAAACACGCTGGTGTTCCGAGTACCCCGGGCTGAATAAACCTGCTTCCTCTAATCAACTGGTGCCTGGAGTCTTCTGTCTGCGTCGGTTTCCTGCTACAATGTCAACAAATCAGCTATTCAGATAATTTAGGTAAGTAATTTATTTATTTATTTCATGGATTTAGCAGATAGTACTTGTATTATTTATATTTTATAGTGGCTGCAAAAAGTCTTGTGTCAGCCTTGAAAGTGACACTTATGACTTACGAGGTATCATTATTAAAAAAACATATTGATAAGGAAAAAGGTTAAATCTTGGGCATCAGCAAAAATCACAATAGAGAACCAATGGTTAGAATATTTCATCATTTTGAAACAAACCATGTTCATACAATAATGCACTAAAAATTGTGGGATATGCGCTGTCCTTACCAGGAACTAATGCTGCAACTGAACGCATTTTTTCATGGTAAATGAAGTGTGGACATCAGAAAAATCACAATTAAGTGTTGAGACTTTGAAAGTCATTTTATGTGTGAAATATAATTTAACAAATTCTTGTGAAAAATTTCATCACCTTTTAAACAACAATAGCAATCTACTAAAAAAAATTCACTGAAATAAGAAATATGCCAAAGAATAAAATAATACTATACATAATTTTTTAATGTATTGTATCTGTAAATTGTACTTATGTTGAAATTTAAAAAGTATATTACAATACTATTTTTGCATTCTATGAAAATTTCTGTTACTCCATATAGACCAAATTTTTAATTAAGAACCCCTCCCCCACCCCAGGTTAATGGTGTCCCGCTTTACCAATGTTAAAACCTGGTCACCTTAAAATAGACAGATCTCTGTCTTAAATAAATAAGTGAATAAGTGTCACAAACCAGTGCAGCAAAGAGGAGCGAACCAGAGTGGAATTGGTGGGGAATGAGGAAAATACAGCATAAGACAAGACAAGGAAACAAAGGATGGGATCCGGAGGACTGACTGAGTTGAGCAAATCACAGCCAGCAGCAAAGCACAAAATCAACTTTATTTTATAGTATCTGTACAGGGTTGTCCTGGGGGAAGTAGCACTGACAATATGAGGAAATAGTATAAACAAAAGACATAATTTTGGTCTTACAGTACAATCCAAAAATATAAATGACTTTAACAAAGACAAATCATCTTGTTAATGGTTTCTACTCAACTTCATTAACATATGACAAGAAGTAAGAAGTGCAAAATCTTGAGGATCTCAGCATAGTTGACAAAACAAAGGAAGAACTTTGTGACTTAGTGGTTTCTACTCCAACATTTTTAGCATATGACAAGGAGAAAGAAGGGAGAGATCTCAAGGATCTCTGCATAATTAACTAGACAAAGAAAGGGCTACTGACTTTGGGCAGAGTGAGCATGAAGAAAGGAATATGGCTGTTTTGGGAATGGAGGAGAAGCAGTTGGGGGCTCATTCTCTGAATGTTTCCCAGGCTGAGGTCCCTGCCATCTCACAGCCCGCTCTCCACAAATAAGTGAATAAATAAATATAAAAATATAACTACCATATGACCCAGCAATAATCTTCTGGGTATGTACCAAAGAAGATGACACTGCCACCTTACAAAGATATCAGCACTCTCTTGTTCACTGAAGCATTATTCACAAGAGCCAAGACATGGAAACAACCTAAATATTCACTATTGAATGAAAGGATAAAGAAACTGTAATATATATACACAAAGGAATATTATTCAGCCTTAAAAAAGGAGATACTGTCATTTTGCTACAACATGAATGGACATGGAGGACATTATGCTAAATGAAATAAGCCAGAGGCAGATAGAAAAATATTGTAGGATTTCACTTATACGTGGAATTTTTTTAAAAGAGAGAAATCAAAACTACCCTGAGATAACAGCTAATCCCAGTGAGATTAGCCCAAGTTACAAAGTCCCAAACCTGCAGATGCTAGTGGGGTTGTGGAAAGAAGGGAACACTTTTATACTGTTGGTAGGACTGCAAATTAATTCAGCTCCTTTGGAAAAAAGTACAAAGAAGTGTCAAAGAGCTAAAAGTAGACCTTCCATTTGATACTGCAATCCATTACTAGGTATCTACCCAGAAGAAAAAAAAATCACTTTATAATAAGGGCATTTGCACTTGAACGTTTATAGTAGTTCAATGCACAATTACCAAGATGTAGAATCAACCCAAGTGCCCATCAACCCATGAATGAATTAATAATCTGTGGTATATGTATATCACAGAATACTATTCAGCCATAAAAAAGATGGTGACTTTATATCTTTTTTAGTAACCTAGATGGACGTGGAGAACATTGTCCTTAGTAAAGTATCACAAGAATGGAAAAGTAAGTATCTGATGTACTCAATACTAATGTGAAACTAATAGATGAATAACTACATACCCACATAAGAGGAAAAAACAGCTAAATTCAAGAAGAGGGAAGGGGGACAGGGGAGGGGAGTGAGGATTAGTGTGCTCTCAACTAATGGGCATATTGTAGGTGTATACAGCACACCTCCTGGGTGAAGGGCTCAACTACAACTTGGACTTCACCTAACAAATGCAAACAATGTAACTGTTTATACCCTCATATTCATCTGATATTAAAGATAAAGAGAGAGAAAGCACCCAAATACACAGAGATAGAGAATGAAATAGTGATTACCACTGGCAAGCTGGAGTGGGAGGATGACAGTAGCAGCGGTGGAAAAGGAAATGAAGAGATATAGGTGAAGGAATAGAAAATAGCAGATATGCAGGCTAAACAAACTTAGAAATCTAACATACAACTTGAAGACTAAAGTTAATAAAATTTTATTAGGGATTTTTATTAAATAAGTAGATTTTAGCTGCTCTTATCACAAAAAAGTAATTATGTAAGATTATAGATATATGAATCTGCTTCACTATAGTACCCATTTTACTACCTATAAATGCATATCCTATAATACTATCTATATGTTATAAATCATAAGTATACACAATAAAATTTATTTTTTAAAAAAATTAGGATCAAAACAATATTTTACAATGGAAGACAGACAAAGCAATTAAGGGACTCTAAAGAATTCAGTTATTATATGTTTAAAATATAATTGTATTAAATCATATCAATTACTTGAGAAATGTGTACATTTCAATGAGCATATTATTTAAAAACTGACCTAATTTACTAATGAAAGAATAAGAGGCTTTTCAAATCTTTCCTTTTCCATAGAGGGCTTTTAAAAAATAATTCTTGGTTTCTTGACTCAATGCTATAATACAGTTTTACACTTCTTGCTTTATCTACTGAAGCAAGATAACTCAGTAGCTATTGTCCAGGTAGACTTTCATTTCAACCAGAACACAGCTTTATGCAAGGAAATTTCCTAACTTCAGAGAACTTAACAACTAATCCTAATCAGAACCTCTTAGGCAATGCCAAGAAAAAACCCAATGAAATAAATTCTGTTTAAGTACAGTATGAACAACTCCTTACAAAATAGCTTTTTTTCATCAACTCCAGTACACTGACTGTATTTCATGTGTATCTTTATATTATTGTATATTTTTAAATAAAAATACATAACACTATATAGTCCCAAATCAGTTGCTATTTTACTCTTCATTTGTATCAAATGTTTCAGAGCTTAAGACTGTGATAATACAAGCCCCTCCAAAAAACTTTAGTATTAAAATACTTTTAATTTAAAGGGCAAACATTTGGAAAATTAAGGTCACAATGTTAGAGAGTCTAATGGACTATGGATTTCTACTTGAAGTACTTCAACCAGAAACTTCAGGAACCTTAAATTTGTCTCTCCTGGATATAATAACTTTTAAAGCTTTGAATGAATTTTCAGACTATGTTTCACATCTCTCATAACTTCAGAAAGGATGCAGCAGACAAGCAAAAAGAACAATCTCTCTAATAATGGAATTTTTACACAGTACCAATAAGTTATAGAGCCTTTAAAACAAAAGCTGAAGATCATTCTTAAAGGAGGAAAAATAACAAGTGCTAGGTTTCTTTTCAAAGCACTTTTCAAAAGATCAAGAAATAGTAGGTTTTTTGATTCAAGATGTTATAAGTGTTACAGAATCACAATTAAATCAATTATTAATTTTAAAATGTAAGGTTTTATTTTAGTATTTCCGCAATAAACACAGGTTGTTCTATATGCCATTATAAAGCTGATGTCAATTTTCAGATGAGGTACCACCCAGGATATACTGACAGGCAAAAATCATATGAAATATGTAAAATTTGAAATAGAGAAACAACATAAACACATTTTTAAAATTTGCTTTTAAAATGTCATGTAAGGGTGGCATCTATGGCTCAAGGAGTAGGGCACCAGCCCCATATACCGGAGGTGGTGGGTTCAAACCCAGCCCCGGGCCAAAAATAACTGCAAAAAATAAAAATAAAATAAAATGTCATCTAAAACTGTGTTTCTCAAACAGAAGCAATTTTGCCTCCCAGGAGACATTTGATGATGTCTGGGGACATTTTTAGTTTCCACAACTGGGAGAATGGTACTGGCCTCTACATAGGGTGACCAGACGTCCCGCTTTTGGTGACGGGACAATTTGTTCTGCATCCTGTGGCCTTTTTAAAAAGTCCTGATTTTTGGAAAGAATGCACAAAAAGCTAGGGAATGGCGGTACTGCAGGAAGATGAGGTCCAAGGAAGAGAAAGAGCACCCAAACACCACATTTATAAGAGGAAGGGCTTTATTCATCGGAACTTATGGCATAGATTTCCAAAATGGCCACGCTCCCCGACTGGCTTGGTCTTTCTCCTTTTTTTTTTTTGACAGTCAGAAAGTTCCACCCCACAGGTACCCTTCCCATTGGCCAGCTTGAATCAAGCAGGAGATGTTAGTCCAGCCCCTATAGAACTACAGGATTTCACAGAGCTTGGAAATTTCCAGGTTACAAATTCCTAAGAGCTGACTACCTCATGATCTTGAGAAGACCTGTTATCTCAGACCTCACTCTTGTCGGGTATCTTCTCTCAGTGGGAGAAGGGAAGGGAATATATGGTTTTCGGCTGCCATGTGACTATTTCGCCAGGATATAAGTTTTATATTATTTTTGTTAATTTTATAATGTTAAACTTTAATAATAACAAATAACTGTTGAGAACTGATTGTTGAGAACTGCTCATCAAAGTTCACATTGATCAGTTGTTAGAATTCGACCACCATTATTTGGACTTAATATACAATGGCATTTTTTGTCATTGGCAACCAGGAAAACATTTTGTAACTGTCTCTCAGACAATACACATCGTACTGCATGGTAGTGCTAGTTAAACAAGTGATGTCAACAAATCAGCAAATCAGCTATTCAGATAATTTAGGTAAGTAATTTATTTATTTCATAAATACATACATTTTCTTGAATTTAGCAGACAGTACTCATATTATTTATATGTTATAGTGGGGCAAAAAGTCTAGCATCAGCCTTGAAAGTGACATGACTTACATTATGGCAAATTCAGAGAAAAAATAATACAAGTTAGTATTGTTATTATTTAAAAAGGAATATAGGATTAAGATTAAAATAATTTTTAAAATATTGTTACTTTATAACAATCAAATTAATTAAATTTATAAACTAACAATAAAATATGTTCATGTAATTATGTACCTACTTATTGTGTTTTTAAGCAATATGTATATAATTTATAATACAATTTAAATTTTTTTTTTTAGATTTTTAACATAATGAGTAAGAAAAGAAGATGCAAATTCAATGATGCTCTAAGAAGTGAATTTCCTTTTATTAAAAAAACCAAAAGTGATTACATGGTAAAATGTGAGAAATGTAATGGTGAATTTTCTATTTTGCACAGCGGGAAGAATGATATTTCAAAGCACCTGGAGACACAGAAACATAAAAGATATTTAAATACTGCTGCATCTTCCTCCAAAATACAGGAATGTTTTCAGAAAACAACTTATGGAGACGAAGAAAAGAAATTAGCATTAGCAGAAGGACTCATGTCTTTTCAGGCTATTAATCACAATCATTCCTTCAGATCTGTGGACTGTACATCACAACTTGTCAAAAAGTTATTCAACAAAAAATCTGCCTGTGCTAGAACAAAATCCAAGGCAATTGTGTGTAATGTGCTTTCCCCATATGCATTTTCAGAATTAAATAAAAATCTAGAAAAAATTAATTTTATATCTGTAAATTCTGATGCATCTAATCATAAGGATATAAAGTTATTTCCAACCATTGTTAGATTTTTTGATTCAGAAACTGGAATAAAAATTAGAATTTTAGATTTCGTTTCTTTGCCTGGGGAAACTTCTGAAATAATTTTCAGTTCCATTATTAATATTTTGGAAAAAAACAATTTAAAACATAAAATGATTGCATATTATGCAGACAACATGAACACAAATTTTGGAGGAAAAGCAAGAAGAGGTACAAATAATATTCTTTATAAATTAAACAAAAACCTTAATCAAAACATTATTGGTGTTGGTTGTGCAGCATACATAATACATAACACCATTCAAACAGCTGCTGATTTGCTGCCCGTAGATGTGGAAAATATTGTTACTAAAATATATTCTTATTTCTATATATACACTGTGCACATTGAAATGCTTAAAGAATTTTGTGAAACTGCAGAAGTCGAATATCAGAAAATACTTGGATGCAGGAAAACACGCTGGTTAGCTCTTTTGCCAGCTGTCAAAAGAATTTTGAAAATATACGATCCTTTGAAATCCTACTTTCTATCATAGGATAAATGTCCTAGAATTTTAGAAGAGTTTTTTGAAAAAGAATCTTCAAAAATTTGGCTAGAGTTTGTACACAATCAAGCAGCTCTTTTTCAAAATGCTATAACTTATTGAAGATGACAAAATTTCGGTAATCGAAGTAGCAAATGAAGTTAATAATTTAAAATTTCAGTGTCAAGAGCAGTTAGAAAATAATTTTCTTCCATTAAGTATCCGTAATAGTATAAGCCAGCTAGCAGAACAAGGTGCAATAAATCGTGCAGATATCATGAATCATGTTAAAAAGTTCTATAGTAACTGCATAGATTATTTAGAAGAGTGGATGGTACATTACAATGATATTGAACATTTTCACTGGGTTACAGTAAACCAAGAACTTAATTGGAATGATGTGCAAAAATCATTCGATTATATTACTCAAAATTTCCCATATAGTAATATTTCCAAAAATGATCTTTTTAATGAGGTATCATTATTAAACAAATATATTGATAAGGAAAAGGTTAAATCTTGGGCATCAGCAAAAATCACAATAGAGAACAAATGGTTAGAATATTTCATCATTTTGAAACAAACCATGTTCCATACAATAATGCACTAAAAATTATGGAATACACACTGTCCTTACCAGGAACTAATGCTGCGACTGAACGCATTTTTTCTATGGTAAATGAAGTGTGGACATCAGAAAAATCACAATTAAGTGTTGAGACTTTGAAAGCCATTTTATGTGTGAAATATAATTTAACAAATTCTTGTGAAAAATTTCATAACCTTTCAAACAATGACAGCAATCTACTAAAAAAAATTCACGCAAATGACAAATACGTCAAAGAATAAAATAATATTACACATAATTTTTAATGTATTATATTTGTAAATTGTACTTAAGTTGAAATTTTAAAAAATTACAATACTATTTTTGCATTCTATGAAAATTTTTGTTGCTCCATATAGACCAAATTTTTAATCAAGAACATACCCCTTCTCTGCCCCACCCCCACCCCACCCCAGATCAATGGTGTCCCGCTTTACCAATGTTAAAATCTGGTCACCTTACCTCTACAGGGTAAGAAACAAAGGATGCTACAAAACATCTATAATGTAGCCTGTGCAATGGCTCATGCCTATAATCCTAGCACTCTGGAAGGCTGAGGCAGGTGGATCACTTGAGCTCAGGAGTTCAGATACCTGCCTAAGCAAGAGTGAGACCCCCATGTGTACTAAAAATAGAAGAATTAGCCAGGCATTGTGGTGGGTACCTGTATGCTGAGGCAGGAGGATCACTTGAACCCATGAGTTGGAGGTTGCTGTGAGCTAGGCTGATGCCATGGCACTTTGTCCTAGAGCAAGAGTAACAGAGTGAGACTCTGTCTCAAAAAAAAAAAAAAGAAAAAAAAATCTACAATGCATAGCAACCCTACAGAAAAGAATCATCCAGCCCTAAATTTTGTAAACATGCCAGTGAGAAATGCTGATCTAAAACAATATGGACCACACGATCAAATATGCTTGAATGATGAAAAAAACACTTGCTGAATGAATAAAATTTAATAAATGAAAAGATTTAATTTCCACTTTTTATAGCTTCTTATTACCTCCATCAATTTGGATGCTGCCTAATGCAGACTCTGTTTCTGTTCTCAAGATCTTTATCTACTAATTCATCAGATTCCTCTATGGTGTCAAATATGACCAAACAGATGAAAAATCCATATCCATTAAGAATCTTGCCCTATGATACAGTTCTAAGGAATCTAAAAGAAGGACACATATTGGCCATTTAAATGTCATTCAAATTAGCAGGTGAAATCATTTCAAATGTCTTCAGTGATTAAAAGCTTAAAAATATATTTTTATCTATGGAAATTAAAACATTATTATTTTATTTGGCCACATTTATTGATTAACCAAGATACTTCAAATATATAAGTCAAGAGCAAATCTAACACTGAAATACTCCTTAGAAAATAGTCCTGTGAATAATGCAACTAGAAAAGGTAAAAATGCTCACATCTTTTTAAATAGTAGTTCATAATTTATAGTTCATAATAATCTTACACAAATTTTTAAAACTACACCTTTTGGGGGCAGGACACAATTATAAGAGGGTCCTTATCTAGCAAATGCAATCAATGTAATCTGGTTCTGTGTACCCTCAATGAGTCCCCAACAATTAAAAAAATAAAATAAAATAACTAAGTTGTCCCTAACTTAACCTAATGTGAAAACCGCTGCCAGAGTGGAAGTCATATTTTTAAGTCTAATTTTATCCAGATTTAATGCATCCTTAACTGTTATCTAGCTCAAGATTGATTTCCTTAACAAATATTTAGAATAATGATTGTCTCTCAAAGAGAGAATTATGAATAATTTTTATTTTTTCTTTATAGCTTTAAAAATTTTTTTCAAGGCTGGGCGCAGTGGCTCATATCTATAATCCCAGCACTCTGGGAGGCTGAGGCGGGCAGATCAACTGAGCTTATGAGTTAAGACCAGCCTGAGCTAGAGTGAGACCCTGCCTCTAAAAATAGCCAGACAGCTCGGCATCCATAGCTCAGAGGTTAGGGCGCTAGCCACATGCACTGGCGCTGGTGGGTTCAAACCCACCCAGGGCCTGCTAAACAAAAAAACAAACAACAACAAGGAAAAAAAAATAGCTGGGTGTGGTGGTGGGCACCTATAGTCACAGCTACAAGGGAGAATGAGGCTAGAGAATTGCTTGAGCCCAAGAGTTTGAGGTTGCAGTGAGCTATGATGCCACTGTACTCTATCAAGGGTGACATAGTGAGACTCTGTCTCAAAATAAATAAATTAATTGATTAATTAAATAAAAAAATAAAAATAGCTGGGCATTAAGGTGGGCAGGTGCCTGTGGTCCCAGCTACTTGGGAGGAGGAGGCAAGAAAATTGCTTGAGCCCAACAGTCTTAGGTTGCTATAAGTTATGACACCATAGCACTCTACCAAGGGCAACTCTATCTCAAATAACAGAAAAGAAAAAAATTTTTTCCGTTGTTTTACTATATACATAATAATTTTGTAAGAAAAGGGAATAATACATTCAAAGAAAAAGAGCCTCTGATAATCCATACTCATTAATTTATATAGAATCATTACTATAGCATTAAATTTGAAGAACAGCTAAAAATAAAGATATAGAATTCCCTAATGATTTTCCTTTAAAGAACCTACCATATATACAAGGTGAAAAAGTGACTATGACTAAAAGAGACTTATGAAGAAATGCTTCTAGCCAAAATAATAACATTAAATGAATTAAAAATACTAAGTCAATCACAAATGTGCATTATTCTGCTACTATACTTTGTTTTAGTTGTTCAAACAAACTAAACTTTGTTTTAGTTGTTCTTGAAGACAAATGTTTCTACAAGAAATAAATATATCATTGGGCGGTGCCTGTGGCTCAATGAGTATGGAGCCAGGTCCACATACCGAGGGTGGTGGGTTCAAACCCAGCTCTGGCCATACTACAACAAAAAAACAGCCAGGCATTGTGGCAGGCACCTATAGAACCAGCTACTCGGAAGGCTGAGGCAAGAGAATCGCCTAAGCCCAAGAGTTGGAGGTTGCTGTGAGCTGTGTGATGCCACAGCACACTACCAAGGGCCATAAAGTGAGACTCTTATCTCTACAAAAAAAAAAAAAAAGAAAGAAATATATCATTGGTTTGGTGTGCTCTTACCTATGGGCACAATGTAGGAGTATATGGCATACCTCCTGGAGGAAAGGCTCAATTACAACTAGGATTTTCCCTAACAAACACAAACAACGTAACTTAATCATTACCAAAAAATATATTATTGCCTCTTATATTTAAACATTTCCTTGAGAAAATGTTATTCCAACAACAGATATTCTAAAAGTTGCATCAGCTAAAGCCATGACATAGTCTCACTTACAGTCATAGATTGAAGAGCAATCGAAGAAGGTGTTCAAATGTTTATTCAGAGAGAAGTGAAGAGCACAACTTCTCAAAGGGAAATGGTTTTTAATAAAAACATACAAAGAGGAAGTTGTCTGCCAAAAGTATAAGTCCAAAATGAACCAATGAATAAGGAAATTCTTTGTGACATTATTCCAACCTCATCAGAACTCACATGCACTTGGAAATCCAAAACAATCAAAATAAGTACATTACCTAGACATGCTTTCAAATCCATTTCTCCCCACTGGAAATCAACAACCAGAGAGGGTGCTGATTTGTTCTTTTCATTCTTTTTTACGCCTAAATGAGCGTGCAAAGCTTCAAAACAGAGGCAAAAATAGAAATGACAGCAGTATTTATGAATCTAAAATAATCTCAATTCTTACTTAAATGAGCAAAAAGACATAAAATCTCAATCAGGTGGTATATTTTTGTAAGAAAATATTAATTTAGGATAATAACCTTACAAAAGAATGTATGTACATCTTAGCCCCCAATGCATTTGTATAAAGATTATCAATTACTCTTTCAGAACAATCTAGCCACTTACAATTAACTTATAAATTCCTTCAACAAATTTTTATTGAGAGCTTACCATGTGTAAGGGACTATATTAGGCATAGTAAAAGAAGAAAAGACTAATTCATCATAAGCTCTGGCCTCAGGAAGCCTTATAAGTCTAGTTAGAAAGATAAGACATACTGAGAAACAACTTCAAAATAAGAATGAATAATAATAACCAACATAATTTTGAGCAAAAAGAACAAACCCAGAAGAATCACACTTCCTAATTTGAACTCAGTCAACATGTCACTGGACAACCGGGATACATCTCGAGATATGCATCATTAGGTGACCTCATTATTGTGTGAATATCACAGAGTTATAAAAACCTACATGATATAGACTACTACACACAGAGGCTCTATGGAATAGCGTATTGCTCCTAGTCTATAGACCTTTATAGCATATTACTCTACTGAACACTGTAGACAACTGTAACACAATGATAAGTATTTGTGAATCTAAACATATCTAAACATAGAAAAGGTCAAATAAAAATACAGTACAGAATTTAAATATTTTATCCACTGATAGTCAATTTTTGTCAGTGGTGAAAGGCACAAGTCCAGTTTCAGTCTTCTACATGTGGCTAACTCCCAGCACCATTTATTAAATAGGGATTCTTTTCCCCAGTGTATGTTTGTCTTTGATTTATCAAAGATCAGATGGCGATACATTGTTTGTTTCATCTCTTGGTTTTCTATTCTATTCCATAGATCTATATCTCTATTTTTGTATCAGTACCATGCTGTTTTGCTCACTGTCAACCTGTAGTCTAACCTAAAGTCTGGTAATATGATGCCTCCAGATTTGTTTTTATTTCTTAGAATTGTATTGGCTATTGTTTTTTTTTCCTGGTTCCACGTGAAGAGTAGTGTTATTTTTTCAAGTTCTTCAAAGTATGACATTGGTGCTTTGATAGAGATTGAATTAAATCTGTAGATTGCTTTGGGTAGTATGGACATTTTAATAATGTTGATTTTTCCCAGCCACAAGCACAGTATGTTCTTCCATTTGTTAACATCTGCTGCTATTTCTTTTTTCAGGGTTATGTAGCTCTCTTTATAGAGTTCCTTCACATCTTTACTTAGGTATATTACTAGGTAATTCATTTTCTTTGAAGCTATTGTGAAGGATATTATTTCTTTGATTTGATTCTTAGTGTGGCTGTCATTGGCTACTGAAGGTTTACTGAAGGCACTGATTTTATATATCGAGACTTTACTGTATTCCTTGATCAGGTGCAGGAGTCTTGTGGTTGAGTCCCTGGCATCTCCTAAGTATTAGATGATATCATCATCAAACAGCTAGAGTTTGACCTCCTCTGTCCCCATTTGAATACCTTTGCTATCCTTCTCTTACCTGTTTGCATTGGCTAGAGCTTCCAGCACTATGTGAAAAAGCAATATCCAAAGTACTAAATACTATCATAAAACCAATAGGCAAACAACTATATGCCCACACAAGAGAAAAAGGTAATTAAATTCACATGGGACCAGAGGGGAAGAGAGAAAGGGGGAAGGGGAAGAGGAAAAGCGATTGGTAAGCTCTCACACAAGGTACGCAATGTAAAGGACTGTTACCCCCTGGGTGAAGGACTCAAATACAATCTGAACTTTACTTTTAAAATACTAATCATTTGTACTCTCATATTAATCTGAAATTTTAAAAAAGAATATAACCTTGAAAAATCTTCATGCAAAATATATATAGAGAGAGAGAGAGTACAGAAGATAAAAAATCGTACACCTATGTGTTTACCCATGAATGCAGCTTGCAGAACTTGAAGTTGCTGTGAGTGTGTTAGTGAGTTATGAGTGATGAAAAGACTATACTAGAGACTTTATAAATACTCTACAACACTTAGGCTACATTAAATATATTAGAAGAAAACTTTTCTTCAGTAATAAGTTAAATTTAGCTTACCGCAACTTTAAAAAATATACAATAGGACATAAGCTATCAAAATCTATGGTACAGCAAAGCATTCCTCAAGGGAAAATATATGGCCTTAAATGCCCACATCAAAGACAGAAAGATCACAAAGTAACAACCTAACGTTACACCTCAGGGAATCAGAAGAAGAACAAAGCCATCAGAAGAAAAGAAATAATGGATTTCAGCAGAACTCTATTAATTGGGAAAAAAGATATACAACGGATTAATAAACAAAAAATTGGTTCTCTGAAAAATAAACAAAATCAACAGATGTGTTGTTAGATTAACCAAGAAGAGAAAAGACACAAATAAGGTCAACCAGAAATGAAAAAGGTTAATCCATTCCTGGATTGGTGGGTATTTAGGTTGTTTCCACAATTTGGCAATTGTAAATTGAGCTATGATAAACAGTCTAGTTCAAATGTCCTTATGAGACAATGATTTTTTTTCCTCTGGGTAGATGTCCAGTAATGGGATTGCAGGATCAGATGGGAGGTCCAATTTTAGTTCTTTGAGGATTCTCCATACTTCCTTCCAAAAAGGTTGTATTAGTTTGCAGTCCCACCAGCAGTGTAAAAGTGTCCTCTTTCTCTCCACATCCATGCCAGCATCTGCAGCTTTCAGATTTTGTGATGGGGGCCATTCTCACTGGGGTTAGGTGATATCTCAGGGTAGTTTTGATTTACATTTCTCTGATGATTAGGGATGATGACCATTTTTTCATATGTTTGTTAGCCACTCATCTGTCTTCTTTAGAGAAGGTTCTATTCATCTCTCCTACCTACTAATATATAGGATTGTTGGCTCTTTTTTTGTTGACTAATTTGAGTTCTCTGCAGATTCTAGTTATCAGTTATCAAGCTTTTGTCTGATTCATATATGTAAATATCTTTTCCCATTCTGAAGGCTATTTGCTTTAACAAGGTATATATGTATACCATGGAATACTTATTCAGCCATTAAAAGAGATGGAGACTTTACATCTTCAACCTGGATGGAAGTGGAACACATTCTTCTTAGTGAAGCATCACAAGAATGGAGAAGCAAGAATCCAATGTATTCAATTCTAATATGAAGACAAAAGATGACCTAATATATAGTAGGGGGTAGGGGAATGAAGGAGTGGGGAAAGGGGTAAGAGAAAATGGGAGGAGGGAGAGGGTTGGGGGAGTTACACCCTCCAACACACCTTTGGGGGTGGAACACAATTATAAAAGGAAATTTACCTAACAAATTCAATCAGTGTAACCTAATTGTTTGTATACTCAGTGAATCGCAAACAATTAAAAAAAATTACTAAATAAAAATTTTTTTTAAAAATGAAAAAAGTGACATTACAACTGATATCACAGAGAAACAAAACATCGTCCACGAATACTACACGAAGCTCTACTTGCATAAACTAGAAAATATAGAGGAAATGCATAAGTTCCTGGAAACACACTACTTCCCAACTCAAGCAGGAAGAAATAAAACTGCTTAACAGACTGATAATGAACAGTGAGATTCAAGTGGTACATAAAAAAAAAAAAAAAAAGTCATGGACCAGATAGATTCACAGCCAAATTCTGTCAGACCTGCATTTGGCTTCAGACCTTACTTCTGAATAATACAGAAATTATTCCATAACAGTGAAAAGGAGGGAATCCTTTCCAACTTAATCTATGATACCAGTATAACTTTGATACCAAAGCCAAGAAAAGACAAAACAAAAAAATAAGACTACAGACCAATATTCCTTACGAATATAGATGCGAAAATCCTCTGGGACAAGACCAGAGTGGGCTTTGCACAAATGAAAGAACTTTCCTCTTACTGATCATAGCTTCTCACTGTTCTCTGAACTCAGGGGGCTCCCCAGATTCGCTCTGAGTTTTGATATACTCAGGAAAGTATTCTTATCTTTAAATACTTTCTAGTTGTATTTGTAGTTCTAGTTGTATTTTAAATAGTTCCTAGTCGTAATGATACTGGGGGAATCTTCTGCTCTGCTATCTTGCTTATATATACATCACCTTGCTTACTATATATTTTTACTTTATTAACTTTTTGACTCTTTTGTAATAATACTTATATCATTATATAAAAATTCTTTTCTTTATATATTTATTACATGTTTTTTATTTTTTAAAAGGTTTCTTAATTTTTTAATTTTTTGTTAAAAACTAAAACACACTAGCTGAGAGTTGTGGCAAGCACCTGTAGTCCGAAGAGGCTGCAGCAAGATCACCTGAGCCCAATAGTTTGAGGTTGCTCAGAGCTAGGATGCCATGGCACTCTACCCAGGGGACAGAGTGAGACTACTTCTCAAAAAACAAAAACAAAACAAACAAAAACAACCAATGACAGAAACATACACATTGGCCTAAGCCTGCAAAGGTCAGCCATATCAATATCACTGTGTTCTACCTCCACATCTTGTCACTCTGGAAAGTCCTAGGGCAATAACACTATGGGACTATCATCTCCTATGATAACAATGTCTTCTCTGAATTATTTCCTGAAGGACTTGCCTGAGGCTATTTTACAGTTAACTTTTTTTATATAAATGAAAAGAATATATTCTAAAATAACAATAAAGACTATATGGCTCAGTGCCAGTAGCTCAGCAGCCAGGGAGCTAACAAATTCAATCAGTGTAACCTAATTTTTGTACGTTCAATGAATCCCAAACAATTAAAAAAAAAAAAAATTACTAACTAAAAAAAATTTTATACTGGAACTGGCAGGTTCAAACCCAATCTGGGCCTGCCAAACAACAATGACAACTAGAATGAAAAAATAGCACCCATTGTGGTGGGCACCTGTAGTTTCAGCTAATTGGGAAACTGAGGCAAGAGAATTGCTTAAGCCCAATAGTTGGAGGTTGCTGTGAGCTGTGACACCACGGCACTATACCAAGGGTGACATAGTGAGACTCTGTCTTAAAAAAAAAACAAAAACAAAAAAAGAGTATGGTAAATATATAAACCAATAACATACTTGTTTATTGTTAATTATCACATATTACATACTTTACATAATTATATGAGCTATGCTTTTATACAAGTGGGAATATGTAGGTTTGTTTACACTAGCATCACCACAAACACATAATAAATTGTATTATGATATTATAAAAGCTATAGAATCACTAGGTGATAGTAATTCTTCAATTTCATTTTAATCTTATGAAACCACTGTTGTATATGCTTTCTGTCATTGACCAAAACATCATTATGCAGTGCATGATGGTATGTTATAAATCTATATATAAACAAAATAGCATACTATTGACATAAAAAGACACATTGACCATTGGAACATGATAGAAAGCCCAGAAACCAACTCATACATTTACAGTCAACTAAACTTTTGACAAAGGAGCCAAGAACATGCAGAGAGGAAAGCACAACTTCTTCAATAAATGTTAAAACAGGATATCCATATACAGAAGAATGAAATTGGATCCTTCTCCAACTATATGCAAAAATCAGCTAAAAACAGATTACAATATAAGATCTGAAACTATAATACTACTAGGAAGAAAACACAGGGGAAAGCGTCACAATATTAGACTAGGCAGTGATTATTTTGGATACAACCTAGAAAGCACAGGCAACAAAAGCAAAAATAGATAATTGGGATTGCATCAAATTAAAAAGTTTTTGTACAGCAAAGGAAATAATTAGCAAAGTGAAGAGATAACATACAGAATGGTACCACACATGTAATAATCATTTAATATGCAAAATACATAAGGAACTCAACTCAATAGCAAGAAAACAACCCAATTTAAAAATGAGCAAAAGCTAGTCATGGTGGCTCATGCCTGTAATCCTAGCACTCTGGGAGCCCAAGGCAGGTGGATCACTTAAGCTCAGGAGTTCAAGACCAGCCTGAGCAAGAGCAAGACCCCATCTCTAAAAACAATAGTGGGGCGTCATGGTGGGTGAATATAGTCCCAGCAACTCAGGTGGCAAGAGAATCTCTTGAGCTCAGAAGTTTGAGTTTGCTGTGAGCAAAGAAGCAGACAAAAGTATGGACTGAGTCTGGCAGGTGGAAGTGTGAATCCCTGGCTCCAATTGTCCTGCGGGAGACCCTTGAATCCCTCTCTCTTGAACAGGGTTTACACTGCCTGACACAATTTAGTTGGAATCCATTTCTGGAGCTGTCCACTTGGGGACATTCTGAAGTTGACCTTCAAAGTTCTGTAGCAGAAAAGAACTGAAGGGTGGGGGCTGGGCGCCACAGCTGTTTGTATCTCTTCACAGTCAAGATTTAAACCTAATACTGTGGTTTCTTAGAATAGGGTAGAGGTTGACTGATATCAAAACAGAGCTAGCTTGTGCTACCTCATCAAGTAGGTCCTCACTATCTCCAGACAAAACTCTGAAAGGGGCCTTTGTAAGGTTGTAGGAGATAAGCCACAATTACAAAGCCTACCACTTTGGTAAGGGGCTATCTCTACTACCTGGGAACCCCAATTCAATCTCACCCTAAAAGTTCTAATAACCAAATGGTGGAAAATAAATATGGTGCAGACCCAACAGAAGAACTCTGGCAACATGAATAACCAGAGTAGATCAACCCCCCCCCAAGAAATGACAAAGATATAACTGAAGATGCCATGCATAGACAAACGGCAGCAATGTCAGAAATCAAATTCAGAATATGGATTGCAAATAAAATAAATAGAATGGAAGAAAAGATAGAAATTGAATTCCAAGGAGTAGTTCTAAAGTTGTCTTAAGAAATTAATGAATTCAAAGCCCAAGTCACCAAAGATATGGACATAATGAGAAAAGAGATAGCAGAGCTCAAGAAAATGAAAGTTAGTTGAGGAGTTCCAAAATACAGCAAAATCACTCAGTAACAGAGTTGACCAGGCAAAAGAAAGGATCTCTGAAACGGAAGACAAATTTTTGAATGTACCCAAACACTCAAAGAGGCAGACAAATGGAGAGCAAAAACTGATCATTCCCTGAGAGAGTTGTGGGATTACTCCAAAAGGTCAAACATTCGTCTTATAGGAATTTCCTAAGGAGAAGAGGATGGTCCTAAAGGTACAGATACTCTACTCCAGGAGACTATGGAGGAGAATTTCCCAAGCATTGCAAGAGATACAGAACAAAACCTAACTTCCACAGTGGTGAAAGGATTAAAATGTCCACTGGACATCCAAAAATCATGACACCCAAAACACAACCAGGCTTATCAATTCTCTCAATTAATGTGAATGGTTTAAATTGTCCTCTAAAGAGGCACAGGCAGGCTGACTGGATATATAAACTCAGACTGGATTCTTGTATCTGTTGTATACAAGAATCTCACCTCACCTTAAAGGATAAAAACAGACTCAGTGTAAAGGGATGGACTTGTATAATACAGGCAAATGGAAACCAGAAAAAAGAAGGCCTTGCAATTTTATTATTTTTTTAGGGTTTTTTTTATTAGTAAATCATAACTGTGTACATTAATACTGTCATGGGGTACAGTGTGCTGTTTTTATATACAATTTGAAATATTCAAATTGAATATTGAAATATTTCATCAAACTGATTAACATAGCCTTCATGTCATGTTCTTAGTTATTGTGTTAAGACATTTATATTCTACATTTAGAAAAATTCAAATGTACCCTTATAAGATTAACCATAGACATGATCCCACAATCATCCTCCCTCCACCCATCCTCCCCTTTCCCCACATTCTTGGGCTAAAATTGGGTTATAGCTTTCCTATGAAAGCTATAAATTAATTTCATAGTAGAGCTGAGTACATTGGATACTTTTTCTTCCATTCTTGAGATACTTTGCTAAGAAGAATATTTTCCAGCTCCATCCATGTACTGCCTTTAAACCAACAAAGCTAAAGAAAGACAAGTACACTACATATTGGTCAAGGGAGACACCTAACATGAAGAGATTTTTATAATTAACATATATGTACCCTACCAAGAATGCTCCTCAATTCATAAAGCAGACCCTAATGAATATGAACAACTTGATATCTTCCTGCACTATAATAGTTGGAGATTTTAACACCCCTTTGGCAGTTTTGGATAGATCCTCCAAGAAGAAACTAAACAAAGAAATATTAGGCTTAAACCTGACCCTAGAACAAATGGACTTTACAGACATCTACAGAACATTTCACCCTAATAAAATTTAATATACATTCTTCTCATCAGCTCACATACCATCCTCCAGAATAGATCATATCTTAAGACATAAGTCTAACCTCAGCAAATTTAAAAGAATAGAAATGATTCCTTGTATCTTCTCAAACCACCATAGAATAAAAGTTGAACTCAACAGCAACAGGAATCTTCATACTCAAACAAAGTTGTGGAAACTAAATCATCTTAGGCTAACTGATAGCTGGGTCAAAGACAAGATTAAGAAGGAAATTGCCAAATTTTTGAAACAAAATGATGATGAAGACACAAATTTATCAAAACCTGTGGGATACTGCAAAGATAGTCCTAAGAGGGAAATTTATAGCATTGGAAGCCTTCATCAATAAAACAGAAAGAAAGGAAGCCAACAACTTAATGGATCATCTCAAGCAACTGGAAAAGGAAGAACATTCCAACCCCAAACCCAGCAGAAGAAAAGAAATGACCAAAATTAGGGCAGGATTAAATGAAATTGAAAACAAAAAGAATCACTCAGAAGATCAACAAAACAAAAAGTTGTTTTTTTAAAAAAACTAACAAAATTGATAAACCTTTGGCCAACCTAACCAGAAATAGAAAAATAAAATCTCTAATGTCATCTATCAGAAACAATAAAGGAAAAATAAAAACAGACCCCTCAGAAATTAAAAAAATCCTCAATGATTACTATAAAAACCTCTCTTCCCAGAACCATGAAAATCTAAAGGAAATGGACCAATACCTGGAAGCACACCACCTTCCTAGACCCAACCAGAAAGAATTAGAAACCTTGAATAGACCTATATCAACCACTGAAATAGCATCAACAATACAAAATCTCCCTAAAAAGAAAATTCCAGAACCAGAAGGCTTCACATTCAAATTCTATCAAACCTTTCAAGAAGAACTAGTACCTTATTATATAACACTTTCTAAAGCATAAAAAAAGAAGGAATACTTCCCAGCACATTCTATGAAGCAAATATCACACTGATCTCCAAACCAGGAAAGGATCCAACAAAGAAAGAAAATTATAGGCCAATATCATTAATGAGTATCAATGCAAAAATATTCAGTAAGATCTTAGCAAACAGAATTCAACAACACAACAAAAAAATTACACACCATGATCAAGTTGGTTTTATTCCACAATTACATGGTTGGTTCGACATACGCAAATCTATAAATAGAATACATCACATAAATAAAATAAAAAACAAAGACCATATGATTCTCTCAATTGATGCGGAAGAAGCCTTTGATAATATCTGCATCCTTTCATGATCAGAACACTTAAGAAAAAAGGCACAGAAGGGACATTTCTTAAACTTATAGAGGCCACCTACAGCAAACCCACAGCCAGTATCATATTGAATGGTGTAAAATTGAAAACATTTCCACTCAGATCAGGAATGAGGCAAGGATGCCCACTGTCTCCACTGCTATTCAACATAGTAATGGAAGTCTTAGCCATCGCAATCAGGCAAGAGAAGGCAATCAAGGGTATCCAAATAGGGGCAGAGATCAAACTCTCACTCTTCACTGATGATATGATCCCTATACCTGGAAAATCCCAGAGACTCAGCTTCAAAACTCTAAGAAGTGATCAAGGAATACAGCAGCATCTCAGGATACAAAATCAATACTTACAAGTCAGTAGCTTTTATATGTGCCAAAACAGTCAAGCTGAAAAAACAATCCAGGACTCTATTCCTTTTACAACAGTGCCAAAGAAGATGAAATATCTGGGAATTTACCTAACAAAGGACACGAAAAATCTCTATAAAGAAAACTATGAAACTCTGAGAAAAGAAATAGCTGAAGATGTTAACAAATGGAAAAACATACCATACTCATGGCTAGGAAGAATCAACTTTGTTAAAATATCCATACTATCCAAAGCAATCTACAGATTTAATGCAATCCCTATTAAAACACCATTGTCATACTTTAAAGAGCTTGAAAAAATAGTACTTTGTTTTATATGGAATCAGAAAAAAACCTCGAATAGTCAAGACATTACTCAGAAATAAGAACAAATCAGGAGGTATCACATTACCAGACTTCAGGCTATACTATAAATCTACAGTGATCAAACCAGCATAATACTGGCACAAAAATAGAATGGTAAATTTATGCAACAGAATAGAGAACCAAGAGATGAACCCAGCTACTTAACATCATCTGATCTTTGATAAGCCTATCAAAAACATTCAGTAGGGGAAAGACTCCCTATTTAACAAATGATGCTGGGTGAACTGGCTGGCGATATGTAGAAAATTGAAAATGGACCTCAACCTTTCACCATGAACAAAAACTGATTCTCACTGGACAAAAGATTTAAACTTAAGACATGGAACTATAAAAATACTAGAAGAGAGTATAGGGAAAACACTTAAAGAAATTGGTCTGAGAGAATATTTTATGAGGAGGACCCCCCAGGGAATTGAAGCAAAACCAAAAATACATTACTGGGACCTGATCGAACTAAAAATCTTTTGCATAGCCAAGAGCACCGTAAGTAAAGCAAACAGACAACTTTCAAAATGGGAGATTTTTGCAGGTTATGCTTCTGACAAAGGTCTGATAACTAGAAGTTACAGAGAACTCAAACTAATCAATAAGAAAAGAACAAATAATCCTATTTCTATGTGGGTAAGAGACTTACTTGTAGAGAAACTTCTCTAACAAAGATAGATACATGGTCTATAAACACATGAAAAAATGCTCATCATCCTTAATCATCAGAGAAATGCAAATCAAAACCACTCTGAGTTAACATCTAACTCCAGTAAGGTTAGCCCACATCACAAAATCCTAAAACTACAGATGTTGGCATGGATGCAGAGAGAAGGGAACTACACTGCTGGTGGGAATGCAAGGTAATACGATCTTTTGGAAAGAAGTTTGGCAAACACTCAAGAAACTAAAAGTAGACCTACCATTTGATCCTGCAATTCCCCTACTAGGTATACACCCAGATAATCAACAATCATTTTACAACAAAGACATTTGTACCAGAATGTTTATTGAAGCCCAATTCATAATAGCCAAGACATGGAAACAGACTAAGCGCCCATCAACCCATGAATGGATTAACAAATTGTGGTATATGTACCCTGTGGAATACTATGCAGCCATAAAAAAGATGGACACTTCAAATCTTTTCTGTTTACTTGGATGGAGCTGGAATATATTCTTCTTAGTAAAGTATCTCAAGAATGGGGGAAAAGGTATCCAACGTACTCAATACTTCCATGAAATCAATATATATCTACACACACAATATATTTCAATATATCACCTACACACTCACATGAATGGCAAAATATAACTATAGTCCAGGCAGTAGAAGGGAAGAGAAGAGAGGGCAGGGAGGGAAGAGGGATGGCATTTGGGGGGACCTCACCTAATGGGCATAATGCAATGGAACATTTCAAAACTATTAAGAAATGAGTATAATTGTGATGGATGTATTACTTAGTTCAATGTAAGCATTTCACATTGTATATCAAAGCAGTACCCTGAACCCCATAAATGCATCAATGTACAAAGTTATGATTTAATAAAAAAATTTTTTTAAAAAGACAGAAGAAAAAGAAGTTATTTCTTACTGGGTGATCAGAGAACACATTGAGATCAGATAGTTAACAATGGAAATGGGCCTGGATATATTGATATAAACTATGTTTATGGCAACTGGACATTCTTAGAAAGAGGTGAACAGATTGTAAGGGAAGAGAAACAACACAAGGCAAAAGTGGGCATTTGAGAAGGCCCCCGTATTCATCCAGAAGTTCTTCTGGCTAACTGATGGTGTTCTGAAGAAAGAAGAGTAATTAAAGTAGAAGATACTGAAACTAGGGCAGGCCAATTTAGGAGGGCTTGACCACAAGGCTGAGAAGTCTGGATTTTATTGGGTAATTTGAGGGCTGGTAAAGGTTTCTGAACAGGAAAAAGCATTATCAAAGTTGTGCTTTGGCAAGATCAATCTAGGAATAATTGAAGTAACTGAACATCAATCAAATGCAGATGATATAGCACAGTGAATATAATGTAAGCCTGCAGGAATTCAGGAATTCATTTATAAAAATGTAATTTATATGTATCTTTTCAGTAACACAGCTCTATAAACCGTCTTGCTCATAGACTAGTACCTAATTATATAAGCATCTAAAAAGGTCATAAGTACTATAAAATGATATCACAAAACCTCTTGCCTCTGCCTGGAAATCCTTCCACTCCCTTTCCCTTCCAGTAAACTCCTTATCCTGTAGGTTTCAGTTTAAATGTCACTTCCTTAGAAAGGTCTTTTTTAAATCACCTTTACAAATTGGGTCCCCATGTTTTTCTCTTTCAAAAGAACTTGTACATTTTCTTCATAGCAGTTATCACAATGTGTAATTATATGCTTTGGTTACTGATTAATTAAAGTCTATCTCACCCACTAGATTGTAAGAAGAAGAGCTCTGTTTTTATTCATCATTATAGTCTCCAGAGCCTAAAATGATATAACACATACTAGACACCTTAACAAAAATTTGTTCCATGAAGAATGAACGGTGCTTACTTCGACAGCACATACAATAAAACTGGAATGATACAGAGAAGATAAGCAAAGTCCCTGAGCTAGAAGGACAGGCAAATTCATGGAGCATTCTATATATTAAAAAAAGAATAAATGAAGAAAAGAAGAACCGATTTTAAGGTCACCACTGTAATGCCCCTCTTTGTTAAATGTACTTACTATTGGCTAAGATACTTTCTTGTAAAGACAAATTTTTTTTTTTTTTTGAGACAGAGCCTCAAGCTGTTGCCCTGGGTAGAGTGCTATGGCATCATAGCTCACAGCAACCTCCAACTCCTAGGCTCAAGCAATATTCCTGCCTCTGCCTCCCAAGTAACTGAGATTACAGGCACCTGCCACAACACCCGGCTATTTTTTGATTGCAGCCATCATTGTTGTTTGGCAGGCTGGGCTGTATTTGAACCCGCGAGTTCAGGAGTATGTGGCTGACACCTTAGCCATTTGAGCATAGGACACGGAGCCCAAAGACAAAATTAAAAGAAACCTTAAATTTCAAATTAAAACCAAATTCCTATGTGCTAAATTCATAATAAAAGTCTATACTTCTGGGTAGCACCTGTAGCTCAAAGGAGTAGGGTGCCAGGCTCCATATGCCAGAGGTGGCAGGTTCAAACCCGGCCCCGGCCAAAAACTGCAAAAAAAAAAAAAAAAAAAAGGTCTAAACTTCTACAAAGAAAATCTTAAAGCAAATATTCAAGTCAAAATATACATTTCTATGTCTCATATTTTTATAGAAATAATTCATAGTGGAACTACTAAGTACACTAGTATAAGGAATAGAATCTGAGTATAAGGAAACCACTAAAGAAGGCAATTTATAGACTTATAACTCCTTGATCCATCCATGCATATTGTGTTAGAAACTCAAAAAGGAACTTCAGCATTCAATGTGAAAGATTTTACGTTAACCTAAATTCTCACGTGAGTCTATAAAAACCCTCAGCAAACTGGCGGGCACCTATAGTCCCAGCTACCCAGGAAGCTGAGGCAAGACAATCTCCTGAGCCCAGAATTTGGAGGTTGCTGTGAGCTGTGTGAGGCCACAGCACTCTACTGAGGGTAACAGAGTGAGACTCTATCTATTTAAAAAAAAAAAAAAAAGATATCATCTAACTCCAGTGAGATTAGCCTATATCACAAAATCCCAAAACCAGAGATGCTGGCGTGGATGTGAAGAAAAGGGAACATTCCTACACTGCTGGTGGGAATGTAAACTAATACGTTCCTTTTGGAAAGACATCTGGAGAACACTTAGAGAACTAAAAATAGACCTGCCATTTGACCCTGCAATTCCTTTATTAGG
>NW_003852396.1:37893031-37935291 GCF_000181295.1 Otolemur garnettii
TGGAGGGAGGGGGATTGGAGGGATCACTTCTGAGGTTTATCTTACAGGGGTACAAGTGAATCTTTCTAAGAGTAGAATGTGAACGTTTTATCTCCATGATACAGATGATTCTGTAACTACATATGAGATTTAAACTTATCCAAGATTGCACAGATTTCAACTCAGACCAGCAAATTCATCAATGTTAGACTATATCTTCAGACTCTCTCTCCACTAAGATAAATGAAGAGTTCATGCTCTTTTTCATTTTTTTTTTCTTTTTTTCTTTTTTTGAGACAGAGCCTCAAGCTGTCCCCCTGGGTAGAGTGCTGTGACATCACAGCTCACAGCAACCTCCAACTCTCCTGGGCTCAAGCTAGTCTCCTGCCTCAGCCTCCCAAGTAGCTGGGACCACAGGTGCCTGCCACAACGCCTGGCTATTTTTTGGTTGCAGCCGTCATTGTTGTTTTGGCAGGCCAGGGCTGGATTCGAACCTGCCACCTTAGGTGTATGTGGCTGGCGCCTTAGCCACTTGAGCCACAGGCGTTGAGTCTGTTTTTTTTTCTTTTCTTTAGAAACAGAGTCTTACTTTGTCACCCTCGGTAGAGTGCCATGGCGTCACAGCTCACAGCAACCTCCAGCTCTTGGGCTTAGGCAATTCTCTTCCCTCACCCTCCCAAGAAGCTGGGACTACAGGTGCCCACCACAGTGCCTGGCTATTTTTTGTTGCAGTTTAGCCGGGGCCGGGTTCAAATCTTCCACCCTCGGTATGGGGCCGGCACCCTACTCACTGAGCCACAGGTGCTGCCCTCATGCTCTTTTTTATACATACCTCTACCTTTTTTATCTTCACTACTTTTTATCTGTTATAAGTCCTTTATTCATTAGTAACTTTAGAGCCTTTACATCTTTGTCTCATAGTATGTCAGATATTCAGACTTGACTTAGTCTATTTTTAAACAGATTCCATACACCCTGCCAATCCTCACATACCTCTGCTTCTCCATTCTCAAGTTCTTTTTCTTTACTACTTAGATGATTTATTTTATTCCTGAGGCAATTTTGAGGGGACTAGGACTTTGAATGTTTGAGAATATTATTTGTTACATTTATGCAAAACAACTTGACCAGCTATCTAAAGTGTGGGTCACACTATTCCCTACCCACATACCCTCCACCAAAGCTCTACAGACACGGTCTACTACCTCTTGGTTTTGGCTGTTACCATAAGGTTTGGGGCCAGTCTGATTTGCCCTTTTTAGGTGACTTCCTTTTTTTGCCTGAATGCTTATAGGATTCTTTTTATAATTGTGAAGCACAACTAACTTTACTGTTACATTCTTACTTAGTATTAATTATCCTGTTTCAGTTTTTCTAGAACACTGTGTCCTTTTGATGTAAACCAGTGGTTCTCAACCTTCCTAATGCTGCGGCCCTTTAATACAGTTTCTGTGGGTTGTAACCCACAGGTTGAGAACTGTTGAAATTCCTTTAACCTCTGAAGGTTTTTTCCTTCACCATTTGTTCTGTTCTCTTTTATTAGGCACACCAATAACACATATGTTGGCTACTCTTAGCCTGTCTTCACTATATATGTTATTTTAGATAAAACTCTTAGCTTCAAGCCTGTGACAGAAGCCTAACTTAAACTAGCCTGGATAAAATGAATTTATAGGAAGAACACTGAAGAACCTCGTATAACTCTAGGAAATGCATAAAGTGCAACTAGGCCTCAAGGATAATCAGAACCATCAAGACCTTTCACCTCAATAGAACTATTCATCTCTTGTCTCTTATTTCTGCTTCTGAGTGTTTGCCTGGCTTCCACTACCAGACCAGCTTCTTCCACCAGGCATGGAACATGGCTGCCAACAGCTCTAAAGTCTCATATTCCATGATTATCAGAGATTACCTTGCTTTCCTTAATTCCAATTTTTAAAAATATATATTCCCCTTCAATATATTTTTCTGAAATTTCTGTTTCTCAAAATAACTCTGAATCTGAAATTAAATGTACTTTATCTGCATGCTTAAAGTAGTTAAGCCAACTCTGTTTTGCCAATTTATTCCTTATTCGTTTCTGTTCATTTCATTCTGGTCAACTGTTTTCTGCAAAGCTCATTATCATTTCTTCTTCTTTCTTCCTCTCTACTTCACTGCAGAAGTCAAAAATTACTGTTCCCTTAGCCTCACCTTCCGTTTCTTTCTTTCCTTCCTTCTTTTTGTTCCTTCCTTCCTTCTCTCTTCTCTTCCTCTCTCTCTCTCTCTCCCCCCTCTTCTCTTTCTCCCTCTCTCTCCCTATCTCTTTCTCCCTCTCTCCCACTCACCTCCTTTCCCTCCTCTCATCCTCCTTCCCTCAAGATACAGCACTGTCTCCCTTTCTGGGAAATCCTTTCCTGGTTTCCTATTCCAACTCTTAAACCTCATAAGATGGGGCACTTAGTGCCCCCTCACTTACTTTCCATGAAATCTATACTCTGTTTACAATCTAAAAAGATACATATGAGCTTTTAGCATCCTCCTTTGATTTGATCTATACTCCTCAGATACCAGTCCATAGCTTGGAACAGAGCCATTTCCCAGTTTCATGGAATTTTATTTTTTGTTTTTCATTCTAGTTATTGATTTTGAATTAGTTTCTTGATAGGGAATATGGTTAACATGCATTTATTTTTCTAAATATCTTCTGAATTCTTAGAAGTAATAGTTACTGTTAAAATTCTACTTACAAAACTTAAAATTTATTTAGTCATTAAATATGCATGAAATGTTAACTATGTGAAAGGCACTTTGAGAGGTACTGAAAATACATCACTAAAGGAGACAGAAATACAGTAGTTCCTACCCTCTTGGAGCTTATATTATAGGAGGGGAAGACAGACTATTATTATAAACAAATAATCATAAGCATAATAGGTCAATAAGTAAGTAAAAAGAAGCTGTTCATCAGAGATTAGAATATCCAAGAGTAGATTAGATTATTTTAGTTAGAGAATCTCTGGGCTGCTTCTCAGTTCAAGGAGAGGCAAAAATCCCCTTGAATCTCATTTTCCTTATTTTGTAAAAAGTTATAAGGTGCCTCCCATAGTGACAGATTATAAAATGAGTAAGTATCCTGTATCACAGGATCTTTCTTGACCTAGCAATAACTACCTTTTTTCCTGTAATCCAAGACCCATAGGCCTTTGGGAGTGTTCCTTGGAATTCAAAGTTAGCTATTTGAATAAATCTAACAATGGCCTGACCAACATCTTCTGGCAAGAAGGGATAAAAATGTCACCAAAAGAGTACTCACTAGGCAGGAGCTATCTAGGTTGGTGATCCAAGCTCAACCCAGCCCAAGTGATTGTGAAAAAGGGTGACTCTAGCCTAGACTAATAACCACCATGACAAAAGATTATCTTTGAGGGACAATGACTAAGCACATGAACACAAATCTATGCATGTATGAATGCAAAATGCACTTTATGCATCTTGAATAGGTGGTCACAAATATATATAGCAGATAGTTTGTCCTTTTGGGCTCTGCGGGACCACTCATCAACAGCAATACTCTACACCAACAATTGGCTATATTGTACTTACCAGATTTACAATTCACTCTCCACAAGGTACATGGAACTTACCTTTTGGTATTCCCAGGTTCTTAGACAACACACACATAAAAGGAGAGTGCTCAAGAACTTCCTGGCACAAAAAGCACCTAGAAAATTATGCAACTAACTTGATCTAATATTAAAAGAGCTGTGACTACAGCAGGATTTCCCAGAAAGCGTGACACAAGTAGAGACTAAAAGATAGGTCATTTAGCTTGGGAAAGCAAAAAATGTATTCCAAAAAGAGGATCCATTAAGGAACTTGGCAGATATGGGTAAATTTAAGAGGACTAGTATGGCTGGACTGTGAAAAAGAAGGTTGTCAGTCAAAGACAATGATAGCAAGATATCCTAAAGTGCCTCATTAGCTACATTAAAGATATGAGGCTATATCCTAGCAGCAATGCAAAGTAATAAATAAGTTCTAAGTGAAAATTGAAATAATCAGATTTGTATATGTAAAATATGACTTTAGCTTCAGAATATAAGACAAGACTGGAAATTAGTAAAAGGCCAGTTGGAAAGGTATCTGAGAAGTGGGTATATAGATTTAGTTGTAGAGAATTCCCATAAATGACTGCCTTCCCTATAAAACAGTAAGTAGAAGAGAGAGAGGTGTTTGGGCATTGATAAGGGTAAAGAAATTTAATCTCAAAAGCCTTATGGAAGAAAATAGGCACTGATCTTACAGAATTCTGCTGAGCCTTCTCTGCTCAGAAAGGAGTATGGCACTTGTGGATTCAGTGTTACGTTATACTCGTAGGTTAAGAATTCTGTATTATTTTGTCAAAATAAATCAAAGTTTTACCCAAGAGATTAAAAGCTATATAAAGAGAAGAACTTTCCATTTGCTTGCCCTTGTACAGCATGTGGATATACTCTTCCTAAGTAACACCTTCAAGCAGCTTCAGAAGAAAAGAGTGAAGAAACTTGAGAAATACTTTTTGCAGTTGACCACAGATAGACCCTGGCAAGACCACAAAAGAGAGGGCCTTATTAAAAGCATTCTTAGCTGATGGACCTTTCACCATTAACCAGTCACTTAGGTCAAAAAACAAAAGATAAATGCTATTCCCCAGGTTTAGCGCCACCATCAACATGGAAGAAATGATGAAAGCTATAGATTATAGGGGAAATTCAGCAACGGGTGCCTTTGGGAGAAGAAAGCTGACATTCTGTCCTCGTCCCTTCAAAAATATATCCCAAGCAGAAAGAGATCCAGGATCAAAGCTATCTTTAAAGGACCAAAAGGTCTCAGAAGCACTGCTGCCTGCAGGTATAAAAATAAAGTGACAAAAGTATACTGACAGACCAAATTAGTGATCCCTAAACTTCCTTTTAGGTTTGCCCACTACTCTTCTTATTAAGACTCTAGAAAACCCTCGAGAGGGCACCTCCAGGAGAGTCATTTATGAAAAACCAAGGCAACAGAGAGAACACCTAGTAAGATAATTAGTGGATTTTAAGAGAGAAAAAAACAACAAAGTAGTGAGAAGTACAAGAGAGAGATTCACCACCATAATCAGTGCCACATGGAGAATATAGGTTTTCCCTGTGATTTGTAGGCAAAGGTTAAGATACTTCATATTTTTTAACAAAAATATCCCCACCCCAACCTCCCTGGAAGTCCTAACTTTCTGCTTGTGTTGTCATTGGGATTTACTGATGGCATTAATTTTCCACTGGACATAAACCTATGGCCATCCTTGCATCCCAAGTAGCATAAAACTATACCTTCTATGTCAGAAAACAGAGTTTCATCACTGGAGTCACGCATTCAAATCTCAGTTCTATCATTCACAAGCTGTATGGCCCTAGGCAAGTTATTGAAATTCTTTGAACCTCAGTCATCTCATCTATGAAAAGGGATTAGAACATGCCTCACAAGATTACTATAAGGAAGAAATGAAATAATGCACATAAAGCTCTTAGCATAGTACCTGGCACGGTAAGAGAGAGGTACTATTAAAAATCATTAATTCTTACCTCTGGGTTCATGTGTTTTTCTCTGCTGCCTTTGAAGACTTCTTGGGTCTTAGATACAATGTGTTTACCTAGAATCCCAATATCCTGTCTGCTTCTGCCTATCTCTACCTATAGGACTCCTTGTCTGTCCCTCACCCTACCAACAATCTCCTGAATTTAATTTATTACCTACTCAGACTTACAAATTCCGCTGACCCACCCCACCCCACCCCCGTCCTGGCTTCACCCCCCACCCCATCCTGCTTCCTCTGCATGTTGCCACTCATTTCCAGTGTGACAAATGTGAAGTCAAGTCAGATTGTTTCAGTTACTTTGAAGGCTGCCTAAAAGGCTTTATTTAACCTACAGTAGCCAAAACCATCACTTACATATAACATAACTGGTCAATTGATTAATTACTCTGTACTTGGGACCCTGCTAGACTCTCTATATTTAATCCTTCCAAAATATGACTCACCACTTTTACAAGCACAAAAATTACCTCAAAATATAACTTCTTTTTTTTTTTAATTGCTTGGGATTCATTGAGGGTACAAAGAACCAGGTTACACTGATTGCATTTGTTAGGTAAATTTCCTCCTATAATTGTGTCCCGCCCCCAAGAGGTATATCACAGACCCTGAACCCCCACCTCCCTTCTTCCTTTCCTATCCCCACTACCCCATTTCCCCACCCCCCACTGTGTATTAAGTCATCAATTGTCCTCATATCGGAATTGAGTACATTGGATTCTTGCTTCTCCATTCTTGTGATGCTTTACTGAGAAGAATGTGTTCCACCTCCACCCTGGTTAATACAAAAGATGTAAAGTCTCCATCTCTTTTAATGGCTGAATAGTATTCCATGGTATATATACACCACAGCTTGTTAATCCACTCCAGGATTGGTGGACATTTAGGCGGTTTCTACAATTTGGCGATTGTAATTGATCTGTAATAAACAGTCTAGGGCAAAAGTTCTTATAAGAAAATAATTTTTTTTCTTCTGGGTAGATGCCCAGGAATGGGATGGCAGGATCAAATGGGAGGTCCAATTTGAGTTCTTTGAAGATTCTCCATACTTCCTTCCAAAAAGGTTGTATTAGTTTGCAGTCCCACCAGCAGTGTAAAAGTGTTCCCTTCTCTCCACATCCATGCCAGCATCTGCAGGTTTCAGATTTTGTAATGTGGGCCATTCTCACTGGGGTTAGGTGATATCTCAGAGTAGTTTTGATTTGCATTTCTCTGATTAGGGATAATTAGGGATGATGAGCATTTTTTCATATGTTTGTTAGCCATTCATATATCGTCTTTAGAGAAGGTTCTATTCATCTCTCTTGCCTTGTTGGTTTTTTGTTGTTGTTGATTAATTTGAATTCCCTGTAGATCCTACTTATCAAGCTTTTGTCCAATTCATGAAATGCAAGTATCTTTTCCAATTCTGATGGTTGTCTATTTGCTTTGGTTGCTGTCTCCTTAGCTGTACTGAAGCTATTCAGTTTAATTAAGTCCCATTTGTTTATTTGGTGGTTGTTGTAAATGCCACTGACATCTTCTAAATAAAACTCTTTAGTTTCTACATCTTGTTATTGCCTTGTTATTTCTAATGTCTACGAACTAAGAAATAAAGGTTCCTAGGTTACTTTTTTAAAAAGTTCTTAGATCCATATTGCCTTAAAATTATCAGAGTATCTCTTAGTGGACACTAAATCATTTCCCTATTTCATTACTCTCTGAGTATATTCTGGTATCTGACTGAATTAAATGAGTCAAGATAAGAAATTTGAGGCCAGGTATAGTGGTTCACACTTGTGATCCTAGCACTTTGGAAGGCTGAGGCAGGAGGATAGCTTGAGGCCAGGAGTTCAAGACCAACCTGAGCAACATAGCAAAACCCCATCTCCACAAAACACAGAAAAATTAGCCAGGCATGATGGTGCACACCTATAATCCAAGCTACTCAGGAGAATGGCAGGAGACCAGGTAGTTGAAGTTGCAGTGAGCTATGATGCCACTGCTCTCTAGCCCAGGCAACAGAGCAAAACTCTGTCTAAAATGAGAAAGAGAGAAAAGAAGAGAAAAGAAATTTGGAGCACTAGTAACCCAAAATTGGTTTAATGTTTAGCATATGGTTAATTTACAGGCAACAAGTAAAGATTAAGGTCATTATCCTTTTCTACAGCAGACAACACCTCACAGGGTCTCTTGATTACATTCTGCAAATATAATCGCTTGAGCCAATATTGTGTCTTACGATAGTTGTATATGCTTTTATTACTATGAAGATGTCTTCTTATTATGTTTCTGATTCAAAATTTATTCTGCTACCCACGTCTCTTTCTTAGTATACTACTTTAATTTAGTAAACTTGAAATTTTGCACACCAGGGAACAGTGTTTATATTACCAGGTGATAGACTGACCCCTAGTGGAAATGTTTTTAATTACTAAACAAGCTTGTTGGAAAGGTCTTTAATACAGCTAACAGCTGTCTAACTTATAACATTGTTAAAATAATGTTTAAAACACTGATAATAAAATTTACTTCTTAGTCATTTCAAGCAAGGCAACATGGAATAGGGTTGATAATAGAGACTCTGGTTAATAGTTCAACTCTGTCAATTTTTAGTTGTATAACATCTGTTTCTTCATCTGTAAAATGTGAAAACAAGTTATTACCTACTTCACGTGGGTAATGTGAAGATTCAATGAATCAAAAATGA
This sequence comes from Otolemur garnettii, assembly GCF_000181295.1. Taxonomy (NCBI): domain Eukaryota; kingdom Metazoa; phylum Chordata; class Mammalia; order Primates; family Galagidae; genus Otolemur; species Otolemur garnettii. The sequence continues at coordinate 37,901,293 of NW_003852396.1, forward strand.
AAAGTATCTAGAACACTCCTTGACACATAGTTCAGTACTATAAAGTTATTAGTTGTTACTTGTGGCTGGAAGAAATTATGGCTAGAGGCAAATCATAATTTCAGTGGATATAAAGAAAAGCAAAAGAGTCCTTATAAGAAGACATTTCTTTAGGGACTTCACTATAATAAACTAAAACAACACCAATTCAGTTAGTCCTCCCATTTTCAGAAATCGTGAACTATTTATGTTTATAACAGAACAATGGGGAAAATCAAAAGCAAGGAACTATGCCTGGATAGATATCACTTTGTGGGAAATACTGAGAAGTCTTTTTGCTACCCTGATATGGAGCTAATGAACAAAAGATACTACCTTGTAAATCAAAAGCAAAATTAAAGCTTGTATTATACTTAATGTCTACAGCACATGTAATTAGCACATAGCTACATACTAAATCAGTCACAAGTCTCAGAGTATCTAAATCATACATGGTAGCACTTTTCTACAATTAACTTATTCTTTAATTGGGCCTATAGGATTCTAAACTTTTTTAAAACAATATTCAACTGCTTCTAGGGAAATATATCTGATTAATGTCTTTAAAATGCCTCCCTTCAAAGTTAGTAATATAATTTCCACCTCTTTTCTCAAGGAAAATCCAAATCAGCAATTAATTTCAGTTGACAGGAATGCACATAAAATTGAAAAATTATCTATAATTCCCAGGTACTTCTTTACTACAAAATAACTGCCATCCAGAGCAAAATAGACTGTTTTATCACAAAGCAATATGATCATTAAATGAAATAAATATAGTTCTCAGTTTTTTCTATCACATCCTGCAGTGCCCTAATTCATTTCAGTAAGTCACATTTTTTATTCTGAGAACACTCTATGTTGAAATTAAAAGTTACTACTCAGTTATTCAAAATAAACATGAACTCATTAAAATGACATCAAAGTTCCTCTAAAATATTATCCATAATATTTATAGATATTGACCTCAGGAGACTAAAAAGAACTTATTTATGTAACTAGAACCATAAATTGTATAATGTATTACATATGCAAAACCACAACTCAAAAATAATTACAAAAATGAATACCACAACATGGTTAGACAAATTCTAGAAAATATTATACATATTGTAATGTAATTCTCTCTGCTATTAAAAGTTGCTAATATATAATAATATTAAAATATATTTCAAGATAATAGCAAAAAGGAGGCTATTTGAAATTTTTAGAAAACTCAAGTTTATCTGGAAATTAAAAAAGCAATAAAGCTATTTATTATAGTATTTGACACTGCGCTAAGTACAGTTCCATAAAATTGCATCCCTTCCTGAATGTTTCCCTATATCCTATCTATGAAATATAATGCAGCAGAAGGAATATTAATTTTGAGAGAAAACTCTGGGCACAGTGGCTCACACCTGTAATCCTAGCACTCCAGGAGGCTGAGGCAGGTGGATTGACTGAGCTCAGGAGTTCAAGACCAGCCTCAGCAAGTGTCAGACTCTGTCTCTACTAAAAAAAAAATAAAAAAATAAAAAATTAGCTAGATACTATGGCGGGCACCTGTATTCCCAGCTACTTGGGAGGCTGAGGCAGGAGAACTGCCAGAACCCAGGAATTTGAGGTTGCTGTGAGCTATGACACCATGGCATTTTAGCCTGGGGTAACACAGTGAGACTCTGTCTCAAAAAACAAAATTCTGAGAGAAAAAATTTCATTCTCTTATACATTGTTTGTAGACATATCTTAATCCATTATGTACTATACTGCCTTCTCATTTTTCTTGTACAAAAGCAATACTTACATTCTTAAAACTGAAAAAAACAACAATTCAGTTTTATCAAAGACACTAAAGTAGACAAGGAAATTATATATCCAGGCACAGAACAAAAAAAGTATTTATTCTAAAAAAGTTTCCTTTTTGGAAGTTGTAGACCTTCAAATAGAACAGAGATCAGTACTCTCAAGAAATACCATCTGGAGAAGGCCCCCACAAGGACTTCTAAGAAATATCACCAGGTAAGATTTATTAAGGTCTATTCTATGATTTTCAATCTAGCTGCACATTTTATAGAAATGGACAAACTGATTCTAAAATGTATTGGTAAAGGCAAAGGTGCTGGAAAATCTGAAACAAACTTAAAAAAAAAAACAAAGTTGGAAGACTAACACTATATTGCTTCAAGATTCACTATAAAGCCACAGTAATCAAGACACTGTGGTATTGGTGTGATAACAGACAAATTAATGAAAGAGAACATAAGTCAACTGATATTTGACAAGAATAGCATAGCAATTCAACAAGGTAAGAAAAGTCTCTTCAACAAGTGGTACTAACACAACTGTATATTCATAAAGAAAAAAGAAATTAAACTTCAGCTCCTATCTCACTCTGTATACAAACATAACTTGAAATTCATCATATACACAAATGCAAAAACTAAAACTCCTAGAAGAAAACACAAAATTTTCATGAATTTCAGATAAGTTAGCGATTTCTTACAAAGAACACAAAAAACATTACCCATAAAAGAAAACAATAAATTAGACTGCAAAAAAATTTAAAACTTCTTCTCAAAAGATACCATTAAGAAAATGAAGAGAGGAAAAAATATTCATGGTACATATATTTATAAAGAACTTGTATCCATAGTTATAAGTAACTTTTACAATTCAATAATAATAAGACAAACAGCCTGTTTCAAAAGAGGGGCAAAAGAACAAATACTTCATAAAAGATATGTGAATATTCAACAAGCATATAAAAAAAATCACAAAATATAGTCATTAGATAAATGTAACTTATAAACACAATGAGATTCATCTACAAAGATTAAAATGACTGATAAAACTAAGTATTAGAAAGGATGTGGAGTAACAAGAATTCTCATCTGCTGATAAGAGTATATAGTACAAAATGGTACAACCATGGTGGAAAACAGCTTTATAGTTTTCTATAAACATACAGGTATTCACCGATGAAAACTGAAAATATGTGTCTACCAAAAGCCTTATACAAATGTACTAGCAAATGTACTATACAAATGTATCAGCAACTTTATTGTAACTGCCAATAACTGGAAACAACCCAAATGTCCATCAAGAGGTGAGTAGATTATGGTGTATCTACACAATGCACTTAGCAACAAAGATGAATAAATTATTGATGCACACAACAACATAGTACTGTATTAAGCCATTTATACAAAATTCTATAAAATGCAAACTAATCTATAACGATAGAACAGTGATCAGGGCTTGCCTAAGAACAGGGAAAGAAGTAGAGAGAAGCAGGAGAGAGGTATTAAAAGAGGCATGAGGGCACTTTTGGGAGTGATGGTAAGTTCATTATCTTGATTGTGATGATGGTTTCACAGTGTGCATGTATATAAAACTTAATCAAATTTTATACTTTAAGCATGTAAAGTTTATTACATGTCAATTATATCTCAATAAACCTGTTAAATATATTCACATACAAGTGATCTCTGCTTTAGGTCAAGAAAAAATGAGTAACAGAGTATAGATCTACCTTTCTGCCTTAAATTGCTAGAAAACTGACAAAATACATGATACAATGGTTTTCAGATGATCACACAACAAGCAGCACAAGACTGTGACACCCAGTAGAGAGAAAAAAACACAGTGAGTTCTATTATTGTACTTGTTTACCACCTAAAAGCAGTTTCCAGAATGCAGCATGGGGAGTGAAAATCTCACACCCCCCCCCACACACACCCCACCCCAAAAGCCCAGCAGTCTAGCTTAGTTGAGGAAAGAGCTGCGCAAAAAGAGAGTTACAGAGATCTATAGGATACATATGCCTCTCTGGCTAAAAGCTGTACAACCACGTGCAAAACCAAAAATACCCAAGATGGAAGAACCTTGAAATCATTACACTAAGTGAAATGAGCCAGATACTAAAGTACAGACATTGTATGATTCCACTTACATGACATTCCTAGAATAAGCAAATTCATAGAGATAGAAAGTAGATTAGAGGTTATCAGGGATAGGGAGGAAGAGTTTATTGCTTAGTGGCTACAGAGTTTCTATTTGGGTAAGTTTTGAAAATAGATATAAGTGATGGAGGCACAAAACTGTGAATGTAACTAATGCCACCTAATTATTAATACATACTTTAAAATGTGTTAAAATTGTGGATTTTTTGTTATATGAACTTACTATAATAAAAAAATCAATTAATTTGTTTTTAAACTACCCAAAGCTGGTGTAGAGTGGGGAAGAGACGAGGAAGGGAGACAGCTCTGCAAGAAAAAGACAGAACAACTCCCAGACTTTATACAGGACTGGGAACAGTTTCTGTTCCTATCAGGCAGAGAGGAAAGACCTTATACTACATAGGGTAGCAAGAAGAATCCTCAGAAAAGTTTCATATTAATAATAGAGATGATTAAACCTAAAGACTACTCCAGACTTGCCCTAACTAAGCATACAAGCAAATATCAAAAGGCTTCAACTGATTTCTAGCTACTTGATTGCATGCCAGAACAGGTCCAACACTATGTAAAGGAAGTCAACTAAATCCACCAAGCCCAACAATATAAACGTCATATCAACCAATTAAAAGTTAACAGGCATGCAAAGATTTTGGAAAGTATGGCCCATAAATAACACATATGACACAACTAGCAGGCAAGAATCATAAAAATATGCTCCACATGTTTAAGAAGGTAGAGAAATATGTAAACATGATTAAGGAAAAAAATGGAAGATATTTTTTAAAATGAGATCTCCGCAGATGAAAAACATAATATCTGAAATGAAAAATATAAGGGGTAGGATGAACAGTGGATTGGATACTTCCAAAGAAAAAAATCAGGGAGGGCACAGCTATAGAAACTATCCAAAATGAAAACAGAAAAAAAAAAGGCCAGTACCAAATGCTGGGATGATATGAAGAAATTGGATCACTAACACATTGTTGATGGTACACGTAATGGTATATGGCCACTCTGGAAAAGAGCTTGGCAGTTTCTTTTAAAATTGGCCCAGTACCATATGGCCCAGTAAATAGTACTCTTGGCCATTTATCCCTAAGAAACAATAACAAAAGCACAGCCTTACATTTCAATTTCTTTCTTTAAAAAGAGTACATGCTTTAAGTGATTTAAAAGACAAGAAAAAACAAACTGTGCTAGAACCAACTTATTCATCATCTTCATCTTCCTCCTCCTCTTCCTCTTCCTCTTTTTCTTGCTTTTTTCAGCCTTGACAACTCCCCTTTCTACTGCATCAGGCTTTCCTTTAGCTCGGTGAGCAGCTGTATTCTTTTCGTATTTTTCCTTCAGTTTTTGCAGCCTTCTTTTCATAAGGCTGCTTGTCATCCACAGCAGTATTATTCCACATCTCACCCAGTCTCTTTGCAAATTCACCAATGGATAGGTCAAGTTCTCCTTTGATTTGGGGGTGATATTCAGAAAAGAACAAGAAAAACACCAAAGGAGGCCTTTGGGTACATTGGGATTCTTGAACTTCTTGTTTCCCCTTTAGAAGGGATATAGGTTTTCATAATGGGCTTTGTCCACCTTTGCCATGTCTTCAAATTTTTTTTTTATTTTTTTCCAAGAGCAAAGTTTTAAGACAAGGACTGCTTTGCTAAACACAGGGCAACAGGAGTCCTGACTTCTTTTCCTGCTTTTGCAGTTACACAAAGACTCAGTGAACAGCACCAGATTCAAATTTTTCAAGTTACTAGGGCTGGTGCAAAACTGGCAGCTTAATTACCAGTGAGTACTTCTTCACCCCCTGCCCAGAGGCATGCATGTCTTCAATCTTTCCTTTCTCTTTAGTAGCCATGGTCTTCCACCTCTCTGGACACTTCTTAGAAAACTCTGAGAAACTGACTAAAGTATCTGGGTGCTTCTTGTGCTCCTCCCAACAAGTTTACACAAAGAATTCAGATGATGACATTTTGCCTCTCAGCTTCTGAGGATCTCCTTTGCTCATGTTTAGCTATTCTTCCTCAGTGAGGCACAGAGTCTCTCAGTGCTCGTTGGCTCTCACTTACCCTGGCACTGTCTCTATGCAGCTCAATCTATAGTTAAAACTTTTTGACAAAGAAAACACCAGGCCCAGATAGCCTTGCTGGTGAATTATGACAAACATTTAAAGAAGAAATAAGACCAATTCTATAATATATAAACTCTTCATGAAAATAAAAAAGGGAACATTTCTCAATATATTACCATGTTATGGAAACTACACAAAGACATTACAAGTAACTGCATAACAACATCCCGCATGAACCCCAATACAAACTCTTAATATTTTAACACCTTAAATCCTCTAATACAGGCTAGGCGTGGTGGTTCACACCTGTAATCCTAGCATTCTGGGAAGCCGAGGCGGGTTGATTGTCTGACTCATGGGTTTAAGACAAGCCTGAGGAAGAGCGAGACCCCCATCTCTAAAAATATAGCCAGGTGTAGTGATGGGTGCCTGTAGTCCCACCTACTTGGGAGACTGAGGCAAGAGAATCACTTGAGCCCAGAAGTCTGAGGTTGCTGTGAGTTATGACACCATGGCACTCTACTAAAAGGGTGACAAGGTTAAATAAATAAATCCTCCAACACATGAAAAAATAATGAAATGGCTTCAAATGTTCTTAATGTCAAAGACAAGGATTGGTGAAGATGAGGGAAAATTACAACTCTCATACACCCCATTGTTGCTAGGACTTAAATTTTGTGTAGCTGTTGTGGAAAACATTTTGGCAAATCCTCAAAAAGCTAAATATAAAGTTATCACATGACAAACAATTCCACTCCTAGGTATTTATGCAAAGGAACTGAAAGAAGAAACTCAGGTACTTGTAAACCAATGTTCACTGCAGCATTGTCTACAACAGTTAAAAGGTCCGAACAACCCAGCTGTCCATCAACAGATGAATAAACAAAATGTGGTATATACATAGAATGAAATATTATCTAGGCTACAAAAAGGAACAAAACTCTGATACAACATGGATAAATCATGAAAACATTATGCTAAGTGAAATAAGTCAAACACAAAATGACAAATATTGTATAATTCCACTTACATGAAATATCTAACATAGGCAAATTCATAAAGACAGAAAGATTAGAGGTTGCCAGGGGCTGAGGAGAGAGGGAGAAATGGGGCATTACTGCTTAACATTACAGAGTTGCTATTTGGGATACTGAAAAATTCTGGAAATAGTGGTGATAGCTGCACAAAATTGTGAATACAATTAATGCCACTGAATTGGACACTAAAAATTGTTTAAATGTATATGTTACCACAATAAAAACAAGGATAATGTAGGGTTCATCCTAGGAATGTGTGGTTGGTTTTTTAACTTTTAAAATCAATGTAATTTACCATCACAAAAGACTGAAAAAGAAAAACCATATGATCATCTCAATAGATACAAGCCAAAAAGAGTGGCAGAAACTACCTTATGGGGTACTGTACATGCCTTAAGAAGCTTAGAATGTCTTCTATAGGACTACAGGATGGAAAGGGAGATAAAAGGAGACTATCTTAATCTAGTTAGCCAATCAATAACAAACCAACATTTCCATATGGCATAGAAAACACTTGTAGGATGATATGCCAGATGCCTGCAAACAGAAATCAGGCCTCCACAACAGGGAAAATGCAGACAGACCTCTAAGAGGAGGATGGAAGGGGAATTGAAAACAAACAGCAGCAGTTTCCTAATTCTTCTAATTCTCTCTCCCTATCAGCATTTAACCAGTGTCTGTGAAATTCATAGTAGTGACCATAATTTGCATGGACAACAAAAAAACTGTCTATGTTCTAAGACGACCTCTCATTCAAAACAAAAATTAGAATCAAAAATCAAGACAGCGTGTTCCAAGGCCTTCAAGATTTCATTTCCATTTAGTACTTTCCAAACTATTTGATGTTCATGAAACCATCTAATGCTGTAAGAGGAAATAAATAAACCTGAAATCCATTTTCAGATTATAGATAAAATTTTTATGATATATTACTATCTATCTGGCTATATATATATATGCGCCACAAATTGTACTTCAACCACTTGATGTGTGAATACACCAGATATTAACTTTCTCATACTGAATAGTAATAGCTAACATTTATTAAATATCTTTATGTGCCAGGAACTGGTGTAAGTACTTTTGGGACATCATCTCACTTAATTCTTATGACAACTCTATGAAATAAGCTCCATTATTATTCTCACTTTACAGATTATGAAATCAAAACACAGAAAGGTTAGACAATTTGTACAAGGCCACACTGCTAATAAATGGTAGAGACAGGCTTCAAAACCAGGAAATTTGCTACCAAACTCCAACAGTAATGCTATTAAACAAAGCAAGTGGTAGATGTTCTGGAGTTTTATCAATTCACAAAATACCTCTGGATGACTCCAAACAACTCTAAATAGGACATGGAAAAAAAAAAAAAAACTACTCTATCCCCCGGGGATTTTTAATGTTTTAAACAAGCCATTGGTTGCCTAAATTCAGCAAAACCACTCTAAACATCATTTCAAAAGCATATACCAAAACTCATGCATAGGAGGGACATCATAAAAATTAAAATTCATCATCCAAGTTTTTTTAAATGGACTTAGAAAATGAGAAAAGAGGCACATTTCTATTCCATGAAATGTATTTCCTTCATAACATTTTAAGTATAAATGCCAGTCTGAGCATTGGAAACACAAAGTGAAAACACAAATAATGAGCTGGGCCTGGTAATGTATACCTGTGGGTCTAGCTACAGCTATCATGGAGGCTGAGGCAGCAGGATCACCATACTCAGGAGTTTGAAGGTACATGCAAACTACAATTGTGCCACTGCACGCCACATAAAACTGGTGAAATCTGAATAAGATGTATGGATTTATTATTCGTGTCAGCTATCTGGTTGTGATATTACATTACAGTTATCTAAGATATTACTAGTGGAGAAAACTGGATTAAGAGTACAAAGGATCTGTGTATTATTTTTATAATTGGTTGTGACTCTGTAATTATCTCAAAATAAGGTTTTCAAAAACTACGGTGAATTTCAAGTATGTACTCAGGAAGCATCAAAATGTCGTAAAGCAACTGCTTTCAATAAATTCTAGTCACTGATCCATATAATATAGTTAAAAATAACTATATTATTTTTCTATACTATACATGCTCTTTTTTGGTTTAACTTAAGAACAGTCCTCATCAGAAAGAGTAAAAGACTCTGAGGCTCACTGATGGAAAACTAGAAAATATGCATTTTTCATATAAAATACATCTGCAATCCCAATCTGTGATCTGACTATGAATGAACTTTAACCATCATTATTTTGAAAGGAGGGCTCAGGCCAGTAACAGTGGCTTATGCCTATAATCCCAGAACTTTGGAAGACCAAGGCAGAAGAATCACTTGAGGCCAACAGATTGAGACCAGCCTAGGCAACACAGGAAGACCTTATCTCTATAAAAAATTTGTTTTAAACGGGCCAATCACAGAAATAAATGCCTATAGTCCTAGCTACTCAGGGGGCTGAGTCAAGAGAATCACTTTAGTCTAGAAATTGGTGGTTGCAGTGAACTGTAGTCATTCTACTGCACTCCAGCTTGGACTATACAGTGACTATCTTATCTCTACAAAAATAAAAGTAGGACTCAAAAAATAAGCTTATGCTACTGAAAGGAAGTAAGTCAACCGCACTAATCTAGGCAACGAGAATTTCAGGCTTTCTGTGTATGTTCTGTAATTAAACAATGTTAACATTTCAGGGATTTTGTGGGGCGCGAAGGGATACTTTTTTTTCTTTTAAAGATAAGGTCTTCTCTGTCACCCAGGCTAGAGTGCAGTGGCACAATCATAGCTCACTGCAGCCTCAAACTCTTGGGTTCAAGCTATCCTCCTGCCTCAGCCTTTCAAGTAACTAGGACTACAGGTGTGCACCACCCATATACTGTATTAGCTAATGTGATACAGCTACTAAAATATGGTAGTATTATTCTTTTGCAATCAAGTATTATGTCTCAAATACTATACAATTTGGATAAAACATTTTAAAATCTTCATCAAAGTGATTTTGTCTGCATTCTAGAGGTCATTAACTATAGATTGTAGAGCTAATATCTAAGAAACACAAAATAGCCAGAAAGAAAAATCAACAAAGATACTTCAAGAATTAATCACTAACAAATTAGGATATTAGCAGAGCAAATCAAACTCAGTCTTAATAAAAATTTCAAAAGTCTGGATGACTATTCACAAACTTCATTTATTTTTACTATTTATGCTACAGGCTATATGCAGAATAATTTTAGGCATGTTTCTTGATTTTGCCATCTCATCTTCCTTGAGTTTATTCCTCTGGGCATATAACTATCTTATTTTTCTATACTGTATGCGTTCTTTTTAAATATCTAGAACCACTCATGGACATAGTAACTGCCCACTCAATAACACAGAAAAATGTAAAGTACCATGAAAGATTAACATTTACCTTCATGTTCACTTTACAGTCTACCAATGCAGAAGCTATGAAGATTACATACCACTTGCACTCCATTCCACCTTACAGCTCTGACGTTCTTTACATAAAAGCTTACTTTGGCTTTCTTCATTTTACATATAGATATTCACAATTCCCTTTTGCCCATTTTCTGGATATACTCAATGGAAAGAGAGCCATTATAACCGTTTTTATATGGTAACTTTCTTGAACAAGAATCATACCATAATTCTAATAAAGGTCAAACGCATCAGTGCCTCTTCAGGGAAGTCTTTTCATGCAGCAATGAGTTATTTTTTTTTAGGAATGAAAGTTTCACTCTGCTGAGTAAATGTCTGCTCATACACAGACATCTCTCACTCCAAGTCAGTCAACTATCCCATAACCTTTCTCTTTTCTCATTTTTGAAATCTACAAGCCCTCACATATATATATGATTGCAATGCCTGATATGGAGCCCTGCTGATAGAAAACTACTGACATATGTATGATTTATCACACACCTGTACTTGGGATTTTAAAAAAACTTTTGTATTAGTAATAAAACATAATTCTTCCTGGGGTGAATCCTACCATACTCCTAGCAATGCCCTAGCTTTTTGTTTAACATATACAGTGAATATATGCAAGTACAAAAAAACTTAAATTCAAAGTTATCTGAATTACAACATTGTAATAGCAAAGTATTAAAAAATATTCAAATGCTCTTCAGTAGGGGACTAGTTAAGTAAATTGTGGTACATCCATGCCACAGAATACTATATAGCAATTTTTAATAAAATTGGCTTTTTTTGAATTGGAACAATCCCCAAGACATTTTTAGGCCCCAAAAAAATCAAGGTTCAACACAGTACCTATCATATACTATCATTTGTATAAAACGGGAGTGAAATTTATATATAACATACTGTACGTATACTGTATACATTTTTTTGTTTGTTTTTTGAACATCTTGTTACACCACTGATTGAAGTAAAACAAAACAAAATGCGGCCACTTCACCCAAAAGTGGTGCTGTTAATCTGCCCTTTCTTGATGGCTCCATGGGTCATTAGCAAAAGGCCCACTGAGTGCTTTTAAAAGGGGGATGTATACATATATTTTTCATATTTAATTTACACACACACATAAAAAACATCTCTGAAAGAAGTCATTGTTATTTGACTCCAGGGAAGTAAAATGGGTGTCAAGGGGACAGGGACAAAAGAAAGACTTTTCCATTAGACACCATTTTATTTTTAAATTATGTGCCAAGTGCAACTATTATATTATCCCCAAAATAATTAAACTTTAAAAGAATATGTAGAATAATAGTCATAAGCAGAGACCTTGTAGACAGTAAGTCCCAGCTCTGCCATTTACGAGTGTGTAACATCAGGCAAATTCTCCAAGCCCCTGTTTCCTTATCTTTAAAATGGGGGTAATGATAGTTACTATAAGAATCAAATCAAATCAAATCAAATATATATGAAACAATGAGTATAATCCCTTGAAGTTACTATTATTCAATGTTGTCTTTTAAATGGTACTGAAGACTTGGAAATCACAAAATTACATCCATTGCCAATCCTTTTTACTCCTTATTCTCAGTGAAGGAATTTTGATAGTTCTTTCAAAACTGTATGTCATTCAACCACGTCTGTCTGTTTTATAACCACTACAAATTAGCAGGCCCCAACAGATCAGCTAGAGTATGAATTTTATGAGTGAGGCAATTAGGAGCCATCACATATTTGGTATAGGTTTTACATCAAATCTAAATCTTTCATTCCAGCTTTTGTTGCCACTATATAGACACACATTTACATAGTCTCTATACACTAAATACCAAATGTCACCACCAATAGATATTTGTATTCCTACTTTACCATTTATTTTCAAACACTTTAGTTCAATTCCTGGAATAAGAATCTCAGAAATAAAAGGTCTCTTAAAGGACACTGTAATGTTTTCAACAACTATGAGGGAAGCAAAGCATATATTTTTATCCCTTTTGTAGATGAACATTTTTTAATTTAAGAGTAACCTATTAAATATGAATTTAAATGATTTAAAATAAATGAAACAAATAAATAAAAGCCAAAGAAGAAAAGTGATTTGTTAAAGGCCACATGCTTTATAAAAAGCATCCTAGAATTGAAATCTCATTTCACTGCTTATCTCCTCACATTCTTACCAAGTGTCCATTCTTACTAGAAGGTCATTAGCATGCTCTTCTTCCCTCACTTAGAGTGCTCTTGCTTATTTAACCTAAAACTTGGTTCACAGAAGCTGCCCTGGATCTGGTAGCTACAAGTCTCTCCTCTCTGAATTCCAGCTACAATTCATCACAGGTTATCTGCTATCATCTTTACCATTTCAAGGTGGCTTTGTCTTCCCAGCTGTAACCAGTCTGGGAGCAAGCTGGTCTGATGAAAAAGGCACTGTAGTTCCCATCACCTACCCTACTTCCCCTTACCCCATTATCCCTGACATTTCCCTCTACTTACAAGTTCAGACATGCAGCCTCAGCTAAGCAGAGGAATCTATCTGCTCCTTCACTCATCCCTCCAACTTCCTCCTTTAATGCCTTTTCCTTCCTCCCCATCAAGTCACATTCCTCCCCTGGAGCCAAACTTAACCCAAACCTCCTCAGATGCTTTATTTTAACTCAGCTCATTTTCCTAAGAAAGCTTTGTGAAACTGATAGACACAATGTTGCATGGTTTTCTTGTTCACATCTTGTGATATTTCTGCATAAATGCTCAGAAATATATTTATCCACATATAAGATAACTTGCATCTTTGTCACCAGAGAAATTTTCCCAGCATGATGAGTTTCTTCCTCCTCACAATACCAAATCAAAGCTTTAATAACACCTACATTGAACTAAGGTTCATCCTAGAAAGGATTTCTCCACTGACTTAAGAGATCAAACATTTAGAGGAAGCCTTATCACTTTAACAAAAAGTCTGTCCTGAAAGAGAACTCTCTGTCCCTAAAGGATGGGTCTATTTCAAAGAGAAGATATGTAACTTCCCCTATTTTATTAATTTATTGGCATGATAACTTTCATCAATATAAAGGCATTGTATCCACAATGAGCAAACTGTTTGAAAGCTAAATGTATTCAATCATCTTTCATGGAACCCATAAGCATTTTTTGAACTCTTAGTGGTTTGCACTTAATGCTTTATTTTAAAATCATATTTAATCATTTCATATAACTAGTAGTTCTTCAGGAAGATGGATTTCATTTTACTTTACATCTATTACCCCAGGTCAGAATTGCAATGAATTGTAATGCCATTTGAAACCACTAATACAGCACTCAACAATCCAATTACTAAGTGAGTCTGAAAACACAATTTTCCAAAATGACCATAGTGCTCCCACTTCCTATTCTTAAATATCTAAGACACTAATTGAATGTCCATACTATTTTATTTATAGATCTATCTCAAATAATCTCACAATAAAACCATCAGTTTTTAAATTCCTACTTCCACAGAAGTTCTTTGTCAGGTCTATTTTGAGGACTTAAGAGAGCTGTATTTTTCAAAAATCAATTTGATAAATAAAAATAAAATGAAAGACATTTCCTTATGATACTCAGAGATCTCTACAGCATAAAGCTTGATATTTTATAACAACAGGAACAGAAAACAAAACTAAAAATGTATGACTCTCGATTGTATAAACAAATGAGTATGTTTAAGTATGTATGTGTACATGGTATACATATATACACTTTATGAATTATTTTTAAAAAATCAATGTAAGACATTTTCATCCACCACATCACAGCTTTCTGGGATACTGCATGTTTAGGAATATAAAAACTAATCACATAAATCAGTAAAGCAAAACCTAGACTGGAGAAGGAGCCACACCCTAGCATCAGTAGTGGTGAGGCAGTCATAGAATCTAAGAACTGCAGAGCACCTGAGGACATCTGGTACAGCACAGAATTTCTTTCACAGAAGATCTGGTGGATGCTGACATGGATACTATTGATATTTTACATTGATATTTTACATTTTTCCCTTCATTTATTCTTTTTTCTTGTATTGTTTTTCTATTTTAGAAATATTTATTAAATTTCAAAATATTATAATACAAATGTTTTTGTTACATGGCTCACTTTTGTAATGCTTAAGTCAGGGTTGTAAGTGTCCATAACCCAGATAGTGCCCACAGTACCCCTTAAGTAGGTTTTCACACATCCCCTCCTCCCAACTGCTTGATTTCCACTGAGTTTCACTTCCCACTGTGCACATGGGCTCATCTCTTAGTTCCAATTTAATAGCAAGTGCATGTGGTATTTTTCCATTTTTTAGTTACTTCACTTAAGACAATGACCTCCAGTTCCATCCAAATTGCTGCCAAAAAAAGAAAACATTAATTCATCCCTTTTATGACTGAGTAGTATTCCATGGTATGCACGTACCACATTTTGTTAAGCCCCTCATGAATTGATGGGCAGTTGGGTTGATTCCACATCTTGCAATTACGAATTGCGCTGCAATAAACATTTGAGTTCATGTATCTTTTTGATGAAATGGGTTCTTTTCCTGTAGGTAAATATTCAGCAGTGGTCTTGCTGGATCTGATTGTAAGATATACTTTCACTATGGAGGAATCTCCACAGTGTTGTACTAATTGCAGTACACAGAGGCTGTACTAATTTGCAGTCTCACCAACAGTGTATAAGCATTCCTTTCTCTATTGTTTTTGGACTTTTCAAACAAAGCCTTTCCCTTTTTTTTGCAGTTTTTGGCTGGGGCTGGGTTTGAACCCACCACCTCTGGTATGTGGGGCCAGTGCCCTACTCGTTGAGCCACAAGCACCACCCAATAAAAGCCTTTCTAGCTGGGGTGAGGTGCCATCTCATTGTGGTTTTAATTATAAACCTAATGATCAGTGACACTGAGCATTTTTTCATGTTAATTGGCCATGTGTCTATCTTTTTTTGAAAAGCTCCTATTTATGTCTTTTGCCCACTTTTTAATGAGGTTGTTTGGGTTTTTTCTTGCTGGTTTGCTTGAGATCTCTATAGATTCTTATTATTAGCCCTTTATTGGACATATAACTTGCAAATATTTTCTCCCATTCTAGGTTATCTATTTGTTCCTTTGATTATTTCCTGTGCAGAAATTTTTTGTTAATCAAGTCCCACTTACTTTTTTGTTGTTGCTATGGGGTCTTAGTTATAAATTCTTTGTCTATGCTGATATCTGGAAGAGTTTTTCCTACTTTTTTTCTAGAATGCTTATGGCTTCATGCCTTACATTTAAGTCTTAAGTCCATCTTGAATTAATCTTTGAGAGTGATAAAAGATATGGATCCTGCTTCATTCTTCTGCATATGACACCCCAATTTTCCCAGCACCATTTATTAAATAGTACTCCTTTTCTCCAGTATACACTGTTGTCTGCTTTGTCAAAGACTAGTTGGTTGTATCTGTGGTTGGTTGTACGTGGAGTTCTCTGATGTGTTCCATTGGTCTATGTTTCTACATTTGTGCCAATACCATGCTGCTTTTGGTTACTACAGCCTTGTAGTATAGTTTGAAGTCTAGTATTGTGATACATCTAGATTTGCTTCTTTTCTTTAAGATTGCTTTGGCTATTCAGGCTCTTTTCTGGTTCCAAACAAGACACAGAACTATAAAATTTTTTTTTTTTGTTATTATTAAGACATTTTCTTTTTTTTTTTTTTTTGAGACAGAGCCTCAAGCTGTCACCCTGGGTAGAGTGCCGTGGCATTACAGCTCACAGCAACCTCCAACTCCTGGGCTCAAGCGAGTCTCCTGCCTCTGCCTCCCAAGTAGCTGGGACCACAGGCACCCGCCACAACGTCCGGCTATTTTTTGGTTGCAGCCGTCATTGTTGTTTGGCAGGTCCGGGCTGGGGATTCGAACCCACCACCTTAGGTGTACGTGGCTGGCGCCTTAGCTGGTTGAGCTATAGGCGCCGAGCCATTAAGACATTTTCTAATGACAAGGAACCCATTCCTTACTTTCCCCAAGAAGCTCATTTCACTGGACACTAATAACAGAATGTTTCTCCTCATACTAAGCCAAAATTATCTCCCTATAAGTCTTATAGGTCATGCCTAGTTATGTCCTCCTTAAAGATATTCCTAGCCTTTTTTTTAACAAATTACAGGTCTCAGTGTTCTAGACGTGAAGAAAATGAGTATGTGTCCCCTTGGTCATCTTTCCTAGAAGCGAGCCATCTTTTCTACATCCCAACATCCTGAGCTGTCCTTCACATTATTTAAAGATCTTCACCATCCCAGTCCCTTCACCTTCTGAGTGAAATTCACCAATATCTCTACTGAAAAAATGGCATCTAAAACTAAAAGACATACTCCCCAAATTACTACCAACATTTGCTCACCAGGAAGCAGACATTTGGGAAACAACCAAACTCAAGAACCCTCTGCTTTTTAGGAAGAAAATCTTGACATGCAGTATAAAAATGTGATGAACAGAAAATATAAATTAATACTGTCCAAAGGCAATTAGAAGAAAAATGGGGGAAGGGTAGAAAAAATAGTGTCATCAACTATTCTTAAAGAAGTTAACCCCTCTCTATGCTAGTCCATAACCTAATTATCAGAGATAATGATAATACTAATGTAATATGACCAAAACTTTCTAAATTTACAATAGCATAGTTATATAGAGAATAGACATATCCTTAAAATAAGTTACTTTAAATCTCATCTAAAAACTCAAATGAAATAAAAAATACTAGATGTAATTAAGACTGTTTAGTCTCCCTGGTGATTAAAGCAATCAGACATTTTAAGCATCCTAAGAATGAAACATTTGATACAATTAAGGAAATCCTATTGAAAAAAATTAGTCTGTAAAACAGAGATAATATGGGACTAAGGAAGAGCTTATTAATAACTCATTCAATTCTGAGTATAATGAATACAGCTATTACAATTTCAATTCACTAGAGGCTGAGCTCAAAAGCTAAAATGCTGCCACTCAATCTACCTCAAGGATCCAAATCTAATCAGTATAGACACTGCCTGTTACATTATTGAATCATAGAATTATTTTAGACTGAAAGGAATTTAGATTTAAAAAAAAAAAAAAAAAAAAAAACAAAGCTAATAAGTGGCAGGGCCAGAACTCAAGACCCTGGGACTTTGTCCGCTATATTTGAACAAATTTTCAAATATTCTTATCTTTCCTTCCTACCTTTAACCAATCTTCTTTTCAAAGCCAGTTTCTTCAACTGGCAAGATTCCAGAACAAAGTCCTAAATGAGTGACACTGGAACTTCAGACATGTTCCCTCTAAAGGGACAGCATAGGCTATGTCTTGAGGCAACAAATATTGTTAACTGGATACATGAAGGATGGCTGCCCTCACCAACATTAAACTCCTGAGCTGCTGGGCCACTTCTTAACTGTCAGTTACTATAAATAAGGCAAGGCCAAAGAGGCCTCAGATACACAGACTCAGAGCAAGGCCAACCAGTAAGTGACTACAGGAGATCAGAAGGAAGAATATAACTATGCCAACATCAGAAGCATCAGGACAAAAACCTCTGATTCAGGGGCCTTCCCCCATATACCTGACCCTTCTCCAATAGCTATCTCTCCCTAGCTCTCAGCCAACTTGGCAGGTCTTTCCTTTTACTGACTAAGCCCTTTAGAGACAGACCCTTTCAGACAAAGTATATAGCTACAGAAGGAGCTCTCCAAGAGCCAAAAAGGTCATAACCCCAAAGTAAATAGGCAAGTAACCTAAAATGACATTAAAGTGGCAGGATGCTATATTAAGAGAATCAGGAAGCGGAAAGCCCAAAATAGCAGGCACTTAGAAAAAAATGCTAAAGACAAAAGTCAAAGAAAAGAATTATTTTAAAGCCAGACTTAGAATGAGAAGAAAACCAACACAGATGTTAATTCTTAACTATGAATTGTTTCTGTCCTCTCCATAAAACTGACCTCAAATTCCAGCCTAGCATAAGGTCTTTGTAATTTGGCCCCACTAGCCTGTCTAGTCATTGTCTCCCATTATTCTCCTGAACATAAACTTCTTCAAAGGCCCACATCCTTTCCCACCTCCAGGCCTCTGAGCCTGCTGCTTCTTCTGCCTCAGATTCCTTTCCCCTTTTGATCATCCTTTCCCGAATTCCTCAAGCAGACACAGAAGTACTATCCTCCCCTAGCACCAATCTATGTGACTGTTATAGGCCTTCCAGAGGAAATTATAATTTCTTGGCTTGTTTCTACAATAGCTTATGAGTTCAACAGATCTTCTTATCATTGTATCCTCAAAATCTAGCATGATGTAGGGCTCATTAATTTAATAAATGAATGAATCAAATGAAGGCAGTAGGATGAGTGATGGAACAACTTTGCATAAGCTCTGTGACATGTATATCTGTCCTCTCTCTCCTAATAGCTTGTGACAGACATACATAGAACAGTGTCTGAAATATAAACAGTTGGTCAATAAAAACTAATGAATAAATCCAATGAATAAAGAGCTTTGACAGATCCAGCAAAGTGTCCTTTGTGGTCATGAGTATAAAGATCCCTTCCAACTCCAAGATTCTGTGGCATTTTTAAAAAACTGCATTTATAAAAATGTATACAGATTTCCCAGAAAATTTGGGAAAAGAAAGAAAACTACCACTTATTGAAAGGCTACCAATGTGTTAAAAATATGATATTTGATTTGTTTTTCATAATCCTGGAAAATTGGAATTGGGAGGCCCATTTTATAAATAAAGGAATCAAAGCTAGAGATATAGGGCCAAAATTTGAACTCAAGTGAGTCTGAGCTCAAGCCTAAGTTTTTTTCCACACTGTACACTTGCAAACTCTGGGAAAGACACAAGGCATGCCTTCCTAGTAGTCCACTCCAGGGAAAGGAAATCCAGACCAGCCAAGGCTCCACTGGACCACGACTCCAGAGGGAGGAGTTCTCAATAGAAGCAACAGAAAGTACAAAACAGTGAAAAGTTCTCTTCCCTTGAGGAGCATCACCTTTTCTTTTGTGGAAAGGTTCACGTGGCTCTTCCTGTTACTCCCATGAACCTGCAAAGCAAATGTTAGGGCCTCCTCACTGTGAAAGAAAACAATCCCTTCTTTGCCCTTCCCTTTCCCCAAAAGGCCAAGTTATAATCATGGGAATCAGGTTATGATCCAGAGTAAAGCATTAAGGAGGCATCGTAACTTGGAGGCCTCAAGTTAGATTAGAGAGGAAAGCAGCCCTGAAGCTTACCTCCCCTACCAGTGAATTGTCTTAGGGTGCTATAACAGAATACCATACACTGGATAGCTCAGACCAGCTGGAGGCTCACAGCTGATGCTGAGGAGCCCAACACTAAAGTGCCACCAGATCTGGCATCTGGTGAGGGTATTCTTTCTGGTTTGCAGATGGCCATCTTCTTGTTGTGTCCTCACATAGAAGAGAGCAGGAAGAGTTCTGGTCTTTCCATGCCCTTACAAGGACATAAATACAAAGACCCAACTAATTATCTCCCAAATGCCCCAAATACTATCACACTGGGGATTCAGGTTTCAACATATCATTTTGAGAAGACACAAATATCACTACTAATCCATCAAATTATAAGCCTATGCAGAAATTTGGAGCCAAAGTCCTATCAGCAATATGGAATCTTCCTTTGCCTGGAATGTCCTGTGTGTAGGGTTATGGCATCTAATCAGGGTGACAAGGAATCAGTCAAATGTTTTTCCCCTGAAACACGACCTACAAGTTGACTTTAATGAGTAAAGCAAAGCATATAACAAATGGAGCAAGGACACATAGCTATCTTCATGCAAAAGAGTGGATGTTGGACATCTGCCTAACATCATATACAAAAACTAACACAAAATGGATCAAAGACCTAAATGTAAGAGTCAAAATTACAAAACTCTTGTAAGAAAACATAGCGGTAAATCTTAATGAACATGTGTTAGACAACATAGTTTTATTAGATATGGTATCTAAAGGCAACCAACCAAAGAAAAAATACATGAGACTTCATAAAGTTAAAACCTTCTGTGCTTCAAAAGATACTACCAAGGAAGTTTTTTAAAAGCACACAATGGAAGAAAATATTTTCAAACGAAGTATCTGAGAAGGGACTAGTATCCAGAATTCGTAAAGAACTCTGACAACTGAGAAAATTCAAATAAAAATAGACAAAGGATCTGAATAGGTATTTCTCCATAGGATATTCACAAGTGTCCAATTAATACATGAAAAGATATTAGTTATTGAGAAAATATAAATCAAACCATAAGATAATATGCATACACACTAAGATGGCTATAATCAAAAAGACAGTAACAAGTTTTGGTTAGGCTGTGGATATGAGCAGCCTCATACATTGCTGTTGGGAATATAAAATGGTATAGCCACTTTGGAAAACAGTTTAGCAATTCTTCAAAATGTTAAGCAGAATTGCCATTTATATGCCCAGCAATTCTGCTCCTACAGAATCCATGAGAACTAGAAATATATGTTCACACCAAAATGTGGACACAAATACTTATAGCAACATTATCAATAATATCTAAAAAAGGAAATAAACCAAATGTCCATCAGCCAATAAATGGATTAGCAAAATGTACCATACAATGGAATTTTATTTCGTCAGAAAAAGGAATGAATTACTGATATGGTGACAGAAATCAACTTTGAAAATATCATGCTAAATGAAAGAAACCAGATGCAAAAGGCCACATAGTACATGATTCCATTTATATGAAATTTCCTTAATAGACAAAGCTATATAGAGAGAAAGTCAATTTATGTCTGCCAGGGACTGGGAGTGGCAGGTGGGGGAAATGGAGAACAAGTGCTAATGGGTGTGGTGTTCCTTTTTTGGTGTGATGAAAGTGTTCTGGATTTAAATAGTGGTGATATTTGTACAATTATTGTACACTTCCAAATGGCAAATTATATGATGTGTAAATTACAGCCCAATAAAAACAATGAAGTACAACTATAAAAAGAAGCCAAGTGTACACATTATAATGTATATACCATCAAAGAGATATGACAGAAAAGCAATAAAGAAGTTAATTTGAAAATCACTGCTGGACACTGGTATTTACTTTCATAATAACCAATATGAAAAATATTGAATTATTGTCATAAACTGAACACCAAAATAAGAACGACTGAAAGGAAAATTAATTGGATTTCCATGAAAAATATCCAAGGATAAATATTTGCTTTCTTCCCAGTATCTCGGCTGTTTGGAAGCTGAGCTCCCTAGAGCAGATATAAGAGCCTCTATGTTAGATTTGCTAACAGCAAACAAACTTGAAAGAATTCAAGTATAAGACCCTGAGCCTCAGATGTGCTGCCTTTGGTAAATGGTAAATGGATTCTCTCCCGGTGAGCTCTGTCACTGCAGACGAGCATTCCACCGTGATAACGACAAAGTAACAGAGTAGAACTTTCAATTACCAACCTCTCAACCTTGGAGACTGGGTTAACATTTCATATAAGGCTTTTTTATAAGTCCCTGAATTAATATGTGTGAGTCCAAATGACCAGTTTTTCTAAATAACCATCAGCTCGTGTTAAGAATACTGAATCACAAGCCAACATTTACACATGCAATGTAAAAGCAAAGATACCATGCAATATTCCAGAACTGTGCCTGGCATATCAGAAGCACCCAATAAATATTCATTGAATGAATGTTTATAATAGTTGTTATTGTTTACTAAATAATCTGATAAAAAATAAGGCAATCAGTAATAGTATTCCTAAATCAATTATCTTTATGAATAGAAATTTTTTTCTTACTGTATTCCTAATATAATACAGTATCCTCGTTAATATTCAAACTGACAAGTCAGTGGTTATTAAGAAAGATAATTAGTCCATTATATGTAAAAGGGACATTATAATTATTAAAATTACTGCCCCTCACCTTGTAAACTTTTCTTAAATAAAACAACTTCAGGTCAAAAAAACTACAGGGATTTGTGAGGTGATTAGTTTCTTATGCACTCTGCAATTTATTTTAGCTAATAAACTGAGAAAAGATATATTAATACAGTTGAACAATACGGCATCCATTCTTCACATTCTACAGCCCTAAGACAAATCCAAACAAAACACAATTAGCCTCAATAATATACAATAGAGATCTGCAGGAAGGGAAATTCTTTCTAAAACACATCTTAAGACATACCAATTTATCAATGCCAAGAAAGTCAGCAATTAATTGTACATTATATTTCCCATTTTTTAATTATCTTTTTAAAATCAAGGAAGTTATTTCTCAGAATCCAACAACTATGGGTGCCTGAAATAATACACAGTATCACAGGATAGCTCCAAGTAGAAATTATTTCTACAGATCACATCTTCTCTTTCAGAAGGACACTTCCATCAGACTATTAGAATAAGATTCTACAAGTTTTCACAATGTATAACAGACAACTGTCAGAAACAGCCTTCCTCAATCTCTCTTACCACAATCTCTTCTGCTGTCTGCAAGGAGATAGTAAGATGACATGAGTATCACTCTTGTATCATCATCTTTTCAGTTTTTTATTACAATTCACACTACTCAACTCTCTTTTACTTACTTTCGTGACCTCTTAGGTTGCTGACATTATAAAATAACACTTTCACAGAAAATGTAGATAGTTCAGTGGTCTCTGCATGGGAAAGACTTTCTAAGCATAAAGTCATTGTCTAAACAATGACTCATAAAGCAAAAGTTAACTGGTAGACAACATAATTGTTTTAATTTGCATACATCAAAAACCATTATAAATTAAATGCAAAGCAACTGTGAGGGAAGAAATGCCCCATATGATAAGCAAAAGGCTAATATCTTTACTGTGTCAAGAATTCACATAGATCAAGCCTGAACAACATAGTGAGACCCTGTCTCTACAAAAAAGAAAAGTAATCAGGTGTGACAGCGCACACCTGTGGTCCCAGCTACTTGAGAGGCTGAGGCAGGAGAATCACTTGAGCCCAGAAGTTTGACATTACAGTGAGCTATCATGGATGACACCACAGCACTCTAGCCCAGGCAACAGAGTGAGACTGTCTCAAAAAAAAGGGGGGGGGGGAGTGTTCACACAAATCAATGTGTGCCCAAGACAATGCCCTAGTAAATCCCTTTCCTCCATAAAAAAAAAAAACTGCAATGTTTCTACTAAAAAAATAAAGAAGAAGAATTAGAAAAAGGGTTATAGCTTCTTTCTCCCAGCTTTGAGGATTTCTCTGCCTCTCATCATCTGCCTTGGTCCTCTGCCTCTACGTGGATGCCCTCTTTCTTCTGAGCCCTGTTTAACTAAAGAGTCAGATAAACATGCAGTCAAGCCTCCTCTTGATTCCATATTTTCTCAAAGACCTAGCCTCTGGAAACACTGTTTTCTACCATTCTCTGTGGCCTTCAGACAAGTAACAACTTGTTTCCAGGGATAGCTTATCTGATTAATTCCAGCCAAAGCCAAGCATATTGACTACTAGCTGGGCTGAGGAAGACAGAAATCAAACAATTCAACAATTGATAAGAAAAAAATTGAGACTCTAATAGAAAAAACATCAAAAAGCCTGTGCACGTACATAATTCACAGAAAAGAAATATCTAATAGCTAACAATAAGATTTTTTTAACACTTAAACAAATTCATAATGACAAGTATGAGTTAAAGGAGGTAACATTATCTGTGAAATAACAATGTTAACATGAGTGTCACAAAACTGATGGTGGGATTGTAAAGTAGTATAATTGTTCAGAAGAATAGTATGGCAATATGTTTCAACATGCTTCATGAGCATTCACAAAGTTCCTGCCCTTTGACTATATAATTTAATTTTTAGGAATTAATCTTAAGTCAAAAATATAGTGTAAAGATTTAAGTATAAAGACTTTCATTACTACATCTTATGCTTGAAGTAGTATAAATATACAATAATAAGTAAATTTCAAATAAATCGTTTCATCCATAGTGTGGATTATTACAGACCTAATAAAAACTATAAACAGCACTAAGGACCATTCAGTTCTATGAGGTTAACATGTATTAACTCATTCACTCCTCCAAACAGCATGACATGGAACCTGTGAGATAGGCAGGTGCTAGTATCATCTCCATTTTATAGCTGAGGGATCTGAGGCCAGAGAAGTAAAGTGATTGACTCAAGGTTACACTGAGACAGAGTCCTATATCCTTATCTAAAAATCCTAAAATCCAAAATGCTCAGAAAACCAAGTGTTTTATGAAAATTTGTGGCACCCATTTGTTGGAAAAGCCTGACCTCAACAGACATAAAACTACATATTGTCTTTATCCCACTTAGAATGAATTTATTTTATTAAAGAAAAGTTAAGGTCAGGCGGCACCTGTGGCTCAAAGGAGTAGGGCGCCGGCTCCATGTGCCGGAGGTGGCAGGTTCAAGCCCAGCCCCCACCAAAAACTGCAAAAAGAAAAGTTAATGTGTTTGATTACAGGTTGCTACCCTAGGCCCCACTAGAAGTACTACAGTATCTATACCATGTTATCTTTCTATAAACTGAAAAATTCTGAATTTTAAAGCACAAATAGTCCCACAAGTTTCAGATAAGGAATTATGGCAAAGCTGGAATTCACATCTAAGCTACCTGTTTGGCTCATCGAGTCTGTGCTCATAATCACTATGTGATTATTTTCAGAGACTATGTAATGACGTGGGAAAATATTTCTAATTCAAACACTTAAATATTTATTGAATACATACTATGTGCCAGACAAATTTTAAATTGTAATTGTGACAAGTGCTGCTAAGGAGAAACAACTGGCGTCAGAAAAGCCTACAATAAGGAGGTTTGTCCTAGACAGAATAGTCAGAGGCAGTTTCCCTGAGGAAACGTTTGATCTGAATGTGAAGCATGAGTAAGAGTTAACCAGACTAAAGAGAAGAGGGAAGAGCATAGCTGGTAGGGAGAAGAGCATATGCAAAGGCCCTACAGTAGGAGGGAAAATGGTGACAAAAAACTGAAAAAGAGCCAAGGTAGAGTAACTATATACCTCTGTCCGTCTGAAGGACAGTCCCAGGTTAAACCTTTTGTCCCTGTATAAATAATAACATCCTCTTTTACTCTAAAAATATTTCCGTCTGGATGATAAAGTTATGGTTACCCAAATTTTAGCCACATTAGAGTTATCTTTATCCCAAGAATAATGAGACGCCATGATGGATTTTAAACTGGGGGCTGGGGGAGAGGGGGCATGAGTAGCATAATCAAATTTTAATTGTTAAAACATCACTTCTGCTGCAGTGCAAAGGATAGATGGGAATACTGAAAGGATAGACTGAACACCTTTAGACCAGTTAGGATGCTATCACAGGATACTGGGCAAGAGGTAACCGTAGTTTGGTCTAGGGCGGTGATTCTCAACTGGTGTTGCTGCAAGAGGATCTTAGGTGTGCTGCAAAAATTTTGAAAGATCATTAATTAATTTTTGAAAGACAGTCAAAGTACAGGAAGTATTTTTTGGTTACTTTTTTTTTAATCAACATAATTTAAGTGTGCCTCAGAAGAACCTAATTATAGGTTCAAGCATGCCGTGATATAAAAAAGGTAGAAAAACACTTGTCTAGGGTACAGTAGTAAGAACAGAAATAAGTGAATGGATTTAAGATTTGAAGACAAAATGGACAGAACTTAATGATTATGTGGATATGGAGGGAGTGGTGTCAAGGATGAGGCCAAGATTTCAAGCTTGGAAACTATACAGAGGGTGGTATAATTCACCAGTTTACATGGACTAAAAACTTTAACGGGCGATGTATCTGCAAATGGGTCACAATTTGAAGGCACAGACCAAGGAGAGAAAGTTTAGGTTCAAAACCTGTTCATGCTTCTTTCCATTCACAGAGCCCTCCTCTGTGACCAGTCTATTTCCTGGGTGAATGAATATTCGAATTGTTTGGTCAGACAGAAAAGGTCCTCCTCAGCTAGTAATGAGGGACCAGGGGTACCAGACCACTTTTAGCTCGTCAACAGGCCTTATAACTAACTCTCAAGGGCTTTACATTTACCTGACACAGGCGTTTCATGTACATAAGCTCATTCAAACCCACAACTTTGTAAGAAATTATAATCTGTATTTAAGAAACTGAGGCAGAGCCAGACGCGGCTGTCATCCTGTCTTCCATGTGCACCCGTTGCGTGCAAACTACCATATAATAAGGTCCTACTTGGTGCTGGGCTCTAGATTACAGGGACAGAAAGGAAAAAACGCAACTTTAGAATTTCTAAGGATGTTTTACTTTTCCCGCATACTTACCCTACAGCAAACTCCCTTCAAACTTTCAGAAAGGTTCACGTCCCAAGATGCGGCTGAAGGTGAGACCGGTATAGATGAATGGAGGCTGCCAGGGAACACCCCAAACACTGGAACCGGGGGAAACGGGGCCCCAACGGCTCTGTCTCAGGAGACACTAGGAGGAGCCCGCGGGCGCGGCCCGGTCCCTCCACAGCGAGAGCCGCCAGCCGACCCGCAGCGGGAAACCCAGGGGCCCGTTTGCCGCGCGCGTTGCTATAGCAACGGGCCGGACCGGCTACCTCCCGGGACTGGCCGCACCCTCGGCGGGGCCGGCCCTGAGCCGCGACCCCGGCGGCCACTCACTCCGGCCAGCCAGGGGGCTGGCCTCCGACGGGCGCGCACAGTTCGCGCCGGTTATTGCCCAGCCCGGAATGCTGCACCTGAGGAAACTTTTCGGTCCGCGGAGCAGCCGCAGGGAGGTGGACGGGGGCCGCGCAGGGACAAAGCGCTCCGGCGGGTGCGAAGCCCCTTCTCCCGGCGCCGGGCTGGCGGGGAGGCGCCGACCCTACAACTGCGCCCACGTGCCCCGGCGTCCCACGCGCCCCCGCGGGCAGCTTCTCTCACTGGCTGGCCTGAGAATCCTGTCCCGGGCACAAGGAAGCAAAATTAATTTAGACAAAATTAAAGCTTTATCACAGTAACACCACGGCACTGAAGGGATGCCCGCACCAGCGTTCTCACTGCGGAGCTGGGGCTGCGAGCCTGGCGCTGGTGGTGCGGAGCTGGCACGAAAAGACAGGAGAGGCCTGGCGGAGGTGTTCGTCTTCACCGGAGAGAGCTGAAAAGACTCTTGATGGACCAAATGACAATTCCCAGGAATATGTTTTGCCACAAATCTCTGTGGGACCATGCAGTAGACACTAGAAATACAGGCTCCAGCTGTATGCTAATGAATGTATGGACCTGAAATAGGAAGGCTTCAGTAGTCTGAAGCCCTGTTCTCTAGCAGCTGCGGGGAAGAATTTCAACTCTCCTAATACCAGCCCAATTAATTTGAGGAAGATGACCTCTAAAATTAATTTGACTGATAGCCAATAACTATCTGTAATACAGCAGGTTGATTCATTTCATTGCTTAGAGGTAGAGGCACATTTAGCAACTAGTTCATCCTGTCCTGCCCATCAAAAAACTCAAAATGGCTCATGAGACTTTGGGAGGTCAAGACGGGAGGATCGCTTGAGAATCTGATTCTTTTCTAGCTTCAAAAGACTAGCCACATTCCTTGGCTAGTGGCCCTCTTCCTCCATCTTCAAAGCCAGCAATATTGCATCTTACTGACTGTGCTTCTGATACCACATCTTCCTCTAATTCTAGCTTGGAAAGATTCTTGGCTTATAAGGACTCATATGATTAGACTGGGTCCACCCAAAAATAAAATAAAAAAAAAAAAAACAGGATATTCCTCTTTAAGATCCTTGACCATATCTGTGAAGCACCTTTTGCATATAAAGTAGCATATTCACAGGTTCCAGGTATTAAGATTTGGACATCTGTGGGGAGAGGGACCTACCACACTAATACAATCATATATCTGCGTAGAAAGATCCGTGCAAGAAATGCATTTCAATTCTGAGTGCCAGGGAAAAAAAAAAAATATATATATATATATATACACACACACACATATATATATATTCGCTCCTTGAGAAACTGGAATGCCTTTTCTTTATGCAGAAAACAAAGCATGAGATTGATCACATTTCTGTTTTCCCTTTGACTTCCAGGAAAATAGGACCCAAATTTACAGCTCAACTTTAAGGCACTCCAGTGGTGCAATCAGTTAGCATGTGGTACTTACCCGACTATTCAACATTAATAACCTTGACAGTCCGTGTATATATATTACAACTTTCTCCTGTTCTCTCTCTCTCTCTCTCTCTCATTTTCCCTCATTCCACTTTATTCTTGTTAGGGATTTTTTTTTTCTTGTTGTACTACTATTTTAAGCTGCTTCAGATATTTTACACTTGCTATTTCCTCTGCCTAGAAGGCTTTCTCCGATTGCTCTACAAGGCTGGTTATTTATCATTCAGATCTCAGCTCACTTGCCAGAGAAGCCTTCCCTGACGTTCCTATCTAAGGTAATCCCACTTCCCAGTTTATCACGTTTCCCTGCTTTATTGTCTCAGAGCACTCACCATCATCTAATCTGATAGTTTTCTTTCTTCCCTCACCAGAAGTTAAGATCCAAAACAATAGGAACCCAGCCTCTTTTTTAATTGCTTATTTCTAATACCTGCAATAGTGCCTGGCACTTAGTAGCTATTTAATAAAAATGATGGCATTAGTAAATGAAAGAATTAATGGAAGAAAGGAAAGGAGAAAGGAAAGAAGGAAGGCAAGGAGAAAGGAAGGAAGAAGATTTTATAGAATATGTAAGATGTAGATGGATAAGTAAATAGGTGGATAGATAGACTGACAAGTAGAAAAATATTTACATCCAACGGGAGGGTGTCCAGCATGTCCCTAAGTGACGGGCTCACCTACAACTTAGACTTTACCTTAGAAATGAAAACAATGGAACCTAAACATTTGTACCCTCATATCAATCTGAAATTTTTTTTAAGTAGCAGATATATAGGATAGAAAAGTGTAGAGATCTAATAAAAAACATGAAGGCTGCAATATTGTATTGTATTGGCAAGTTTTGCTTAAAGAGTAGATGAAGTAAGTGTTCTTGTCACACACACACAAAAAATGAGTGATTATATAAAATGATCAATCTGTCAACGTGCTTGGCTAGAGTAACATTTCACTAAACGTATATAACATCATGCTATGCATCTTACATATATACAATACAGTTTTAAAAGATTCCATAAAAAGGAAAAAAAAGAAAAATATTCACTTGCAATGTACAAATGTTACTAATATTTATAGAGAGTAGCCAAAGGAATTACACAAGAAAGTAGAACATATTCAGTTCCCTAAAATACATACATAGAGACCCTGGGTTTCCTTGGGTAACTCTTGATAGAATGCCTTAGACAAACTTTTTTTAAATGTTCAAGTAGTTTAAGGGAGCTACATTAAATATTACGACTAGTTACCATAGCTGAAGTCAGCAATTCTCAATGAGATAATGGATTGCAACACCATGACCACTAACATGACAAACTCTTACCACAAGGAACTCAGAAACTATTCTAGGAGTTATTACTAAACAACAACCTGCTCTCATTCTACTCCTATAATTATTAACATCACCACTGGCAACAAGTGTTACATGTTATTTACTTAAACACTCTATGGTAACATCATTGTTACAACGTAATATTAAACTGCTTGACATTTAAGGAGGAAGAGAAGAGAGAATTGAAGTTTGTCAATAACAAAACATAGAAGAAATTAGTACAGCTTATTCCGGGGTTTGCTGACCCTGTCAGTAAAAATATCAGACTCTGGAGAAGGTAGGAGGACTTCAGTTTTCTTAAGTCAATAAGCAATTGATTTATACATTTATTAAATTTCCTTTCTGCTATTCAAATGATTTTCAAAAGACTATTTCACAAAAAAAAAACCCATAATTTTTCTATTCTATAAGACAAATTAGGAGATATTTAGATTATTATGTATTAAGATTTCTTAGTTGGGAACATGTCTTTGAAAAGCATGTACAAAATGTAACTTTTCCTAATGAGGTCCGTCTTTGATTATTGGTAGGTCCTACCAATTTATACAAATCTTGCCATTTTTGTCTTTTTCTACTTTAACAAAATGAAACCTTAATCCCACAGCTCTAAAATGAAATAAATATTTGGCAAATAACTCAGTTTGATCCATTTTGGATGTCTGCCCTAGTCTCCTTGTTAGATAAAAATAATTAGGGTTCAGGTTTGTGAATACCGAAAGATGGAAGACTTACATTGCAAAAATGGTAGTGCTCCCCAAATCAAGTTATAAATTTATTGCAATCCTTATCAAAAGGATTCAGATGAAATTGATAACCTGATCCTAAAATTCATATGGAAATGAAAGGGCCCAGAGCAGGCAAAACAATCTTAAAAAGAAATTAGAAGAGTCACAATTCCTGATTTTAAAACTTACTACAAACATACAGTCATCAAGACTGAGCCATACTGATATAAGACAGACATACACATCGATGAAACAGAATTGAGAGTCCAGAAATAAATCTACTTGTCTATGGTCAGTTGACTAGAGTGCCAAGACAATGCATTGGGGAAAGAGTTTCAACCAATGGTGTTGGGAAAACTGGGTATCCACAAGCAAAGAAATAAATTTGGACCTGTACTTCACACCATATACAAAAGTTAACTCAGAATGGGTCTAAGATCTAATTATATGAGCTATAACTATGAAACTGTTAGAAGAAACATAAGTATAAATTTTTGTGACCTTGGGTTAGGCGATGCTTCTTAGAAACAGCACCTAAAGCAAAAGCAATGAAAGAAAAATATAGATAAATGAACTTCATTAAAATTAAAGCTTTTGTGCTTCAAAGAATAGTATCAAGAGGGTAAAAACACAATCCACAAGAAAAAAGAAAATATTTGCAAGTCATATATCTGATAAAGGGTCTAATGTCTAAAAAATAAAAGACAGCCCAGTTTAAAAACAGGCAAAGCATTTGATTAGAAATTTTCCCAAAGAAGATATATAAGTGACCAATAAGATATGAAAAGATGCTCAACATCATTAGTCATTCAAGAAATGCAAACAAAAATCATAATGAGATTCCAGCCAGAAGCAGTGGTATGTGCCTGAAGTCCAACTATTTCGAAGGCTGAGGCAGAAGGAGTGAACAAGCCCAGGAGTTTGAGTCCAACCCTGGCAACAAAGCAAGACCCTGACTCTAAAAAACATAATAAATTAAATTAAGTTACATTTCATTAAGAAGCATACAAGACACTGTTTCATACCCACTAGGATGGCTATAATAAAAAAGATAGAAAATAACAAGTGTTGGTGAAGATATGGAGAAATTGAAAGCTTCATACATCGCTAGTGAGAATGTAAAACAGTATAGTTGCTTTGAAAAGCAGTCCGGCAATTCATTAGATAATTAAACATAGAGTTATCGTATGACCACTCTCTGGTATATACCCAAGAGAATCAAATATATGTCCACACAAAAATTTGTACATGAATGTTCACAGTAGAATTAGTCATAATAGCAAACAAGAGGAAGCAATTCAAATGGCCATAAAATGATGAATGAATAAACAAAAGATGATATATCCATGGAATGAAACATTATTTGCTCACAAAAATAAATGATGTATTAACTAAATCATGCAACAGTATGGATGAACCTTGACAACATTATGCTAAGTCAAAGAGGTCAGGTGCAAAAGGACATATGTTGGATGATTCCATTTATATGAAATGATCATAATAAGCAAATCTATAGAGAAAATAACTTATTGGTCACCAGGAACAGGGAGGAGAAGAAAATGAGGAGAGATGACTAACAGACATGAGATATCTTTGGAGGATGAAGGAAATTATTCTAAAATTAGACAATGGTAGGATTGCACATCTCACAAATTGAATCTTCTAAAAACCACTGAATTGTATTCTTTAACATGGTGAATTCTGTGGTATATGAATTAAATCTCAACTTAAAAAGTAAAAAGAATAATGCTTCATATTTTATAATTCTAACACATTTCTTTTCACTTTTTAACTGCTTTGGAATTTGGTTGCATCTTATAAGTGATTACATATTAATATTGTTGGCAACCAAGCACTGTGCCAAATGCTTTTTATATATATTAACTTAATCTTTATGGCAACTCTATGAGCTAGGTGCTATTATTGTCCCATTTTGTAGACAAAGAAATAGAAGTACAGTGTGCTGGAGCAACTTGTCCAAGACCACACAGCTAGTATGTATTAATTCCTTCCAGGCTGTCTGGTCCAGAGTAGGTGCTCCTAACCATTTGGGGTCACGGCCTCTCTTCCCTATAACAAGCTGTGAGTGCAAGTCGGTTGAACAGTCTTCAAAGTTCTCCAAAGCAAATTTGGCCAAGAGAGTAACTAAAGCCAATGGTCTTGGAGTGGTTTAGCGATAAAAACACAACTTGGAAGTTTGACTCACTCATCAAAACATTTTTTGGCTCCCTCTAGGGGGTTTCACAGTCCAGACCTTCATTTATTGAGCTCAGGTAACAGAAAATGTTCTCTTTCTACTTGGCTTACAGGCAAGTACAAGGAGCTGGAGACTTAGTCTAGACTCATTTCCTCCCAGCTAACTGCAGAAATTGACCTCCCTCTCTTGTGAAGAGTCTGAGTGATGGGCAGGCTCAGCTAGGTTCAAGCATGAGGCTGGAGGGATGAGGTGCCTTTTACTCACCTGTGAAGTGTATAGAGCCAGGGGAAAAGCCACCAGAAGTCAACCCCGGAAAGAGTGCAGTCAGATCTGGGACAAATGTTCCACCTCTCTGTCACCTGACATCCAGTTTTACTGATTGAATATAAGACAAATCATGGGAAGATTAGGAGGATTCCTGAGGATTCACGGGTATCCAGCATGCCCAGGCTCAAGAGAAGAAATGGACTGTGTCACTTCCAAGAAACTGTAGTCAGAGGGAAAGGAAAGCCAAGCCCTGCCTGCCCCCATGCTGGCAATGCTCTTGCCATACTCAGCCCTGCTGAGTCCCCTCAGATGCCAAGTGCCTGTTCAGAATGTCTGGGCAAACCCAGACTGATCCTAATTGCTTCCAACAAGCTGGCCTCTGTTCCCTGAAGCCGGGGGGTCAGAGGGGGGAAGGTTGGACTCACTACCTTTCCAGATCCTCTTATAAAAGCTTCAGTAGCATTTTCCAGCCATGGGTGATAGTAGGTCCACCCCCTCCAGCTGAGGCCATGGAGCCAAACCTAGTCCTTTCAGAAGAGAAATGACTGAAGCAAAGGGGTCATAAATGACCGTTAGTGAGTCAGGACACTGGATCTGGATTGCCATACAATAGAAAGAGGGGTGGGCAGAGAAGGTACCTGGAATCCTCATCCTTTACTTCTGTTTTTCTTCCTAAATTTTTATTTGGAAGTAATTTCAAACTTAAAGAAAATTTAAGTAAAAATAGTGAAAATAATGCCCAGTATAGTTGCTTTTACCCAGCTTCACCTATTACTATTTTACCCCCATGTGCTCCATTCATAGCTATCTATACCTTCATGTATGTATGTTTTTACTTTTTTTTTTTTTTTTTTTT
>NW_003852396.1:37935379-37962360 GCF_000181295.1 Otolemur garnettii
TTTTTTTTTTGAGTCCGAGTCTCACTCTGATGCCCCAGATAGAGTGCCTCATGGCTCAAAGCAACTTCAAACTCTTGGGCTTAAGAGATTCTCTCGTCTTAGCCTCCCAAGTAGCTGGGACTTACAGGCACCTGCCACAATGCCTGGCTACTTTTTCTATTCTTACTAGAGACAGGGTCTCACTCTTGCTCAGGCTGGTCTTGAACTCCTGGGCTCAAGCAATCTACCCACTCCAGCCTCCCAGAGTGCTAGGATTACAGGCATAAGCCATCGTGTCCAGCCTATATTTTTTTAATTAAAAACATATATACATCTATAGGTTTTCCTGTACCATTTGAGGATAAGTTATAGTATATCCTATTACTCCTAAATACTCCATTGCATATTACCTAAAAGCAAGGATATCCTATTACATAACCACAGTACACTTATCAACTTCAGCACATTTAACATTAATACAATAATATAATCTACTGTTCATAATCCCAATTTTGTAAGTTGTCTCAATAGTGTCCTTGATAGCATTTTTAATTTTGCTACGGAACTCACTGTGGGGGTATGTATTGCATTTAGTTGTCATATGTTTTAGCTTTCTTTAACCTCCACATTTTCTACCTTTTATTTGCCTTTAATGACAGGAAAATCTTGAAAGAATCCAGTCTCCATCCCCTTC
Organism: Otolemur garnettii; assembly: GCF_000181295.1. Classification (NCBI taxonomy): domain Eukaryota; kingdom Metazoa; phylum Chordata; class Mammalia; order Primates; family Galagidae; genus Otolemur; species Otolemur garnettii. Next base: position 37,936,053 of record NW_003852396.1, read on the forward strand.
TTCACTGAATATAACATTTCTCATTTTTTGGCTTGTCTGATGTTTCTCTGTGATAAGATTCAGGTTATGTGTTCTTGGCTACAACATTATATAGATAATAGGTGATGTTACGTCTGGGTATCACACCTGGATACACAGCATGTCTATCTGTCCCTTACTGGTGATGTTATTTTATCTGATTTCTCCATTATATAATTGCTGTATATTTCCCCTCCCCCACAACTAATGAGCAGTCAGTGGAAAGATAATTTAAGACTATACCAATATCCTGCTTCTCATCAAAATTTCCCCATAGACTTAGCCCTTAACTAAGCTTTTCTGACTTTCCCTGGAGTTAAATGAGTGCCACTAGTGCCACCTATAGGGCTGCCAGCACACAGCTACAAGGAGAATGATTTGTAAACCTTGTCAGTCCTGTCCTTTGTCTGGTGTCTAGGGGTTATTTCAGGCTCAGACGCTTTGAAAGAAGTGCCTGACTCACACTATCTGAGTTCTAGTCTGGACACTGCCACTAACTCATGAGGAATCCTGAACAAGTCCTTCTCAAGATTTTAGAGTCCTCAGTAAAATGGGAGATTGGATGACAAAGACTTGAGCTACACATTCATTCAACTAATACTTGCTGAGCAACTACAGGAACTAGGATCTAGTCAAGATTTCTGCTCTCAGGGAAAGGGGTGACTCAGACAATAAACAATAAAACAAGCAAGGGAGAAAGATAAATATAAGTAGTTCACAGTAGTAAGGGCTAATGATGATAATAAAACAAGATTGTCAGAGATAGTGCCTAGGGTCTACTTTAGCTTGTGCAGTTAGGAAAAAGCACACCAAGGAGAGGGTTTGAGCAAAAACGTAAAGGATGACATAAAGCCAACCCCAACATTGAGAAGTATGGAGGATAGAGACTTCCAGGCAGAGGGAAAGGATTTGAGGATGATTAGGTATTTGGTACTGTCTACTTACATATCTATGGTTCTTTGAGAGAGTCAGGAAGGGACGGGAAACTTCCAGGTGTCTCTGAAGCAGAGTAAGAGAAGAATAAGAGAGAGGTATATTCTCTGGCACAACAGGAAGGGATTCTAGAGGTAATGAAGTGACTTTTAAAAGATGAGTTAAGATTTAGAAAGGCAAGCTACAGGCTAGGCGCCGTGGCTCACGCCTGTAATCATAGCACTGGGAGGCTGAGGCAGGTGGATTGCTTAAGTTCACAAGTTCAAGACCAGCCTGAGCAAAAAGTCAGGACTGACACTCCTCCCCCCCCCCGTCTCTACTACAAATGAAAAACTGAGGGAAGAAGATTGCTTGAGCCCAAGAGTTGGAGGTTGCTGTGAGCTATAACACCACAGCACTCTACCCAGAGTGACAGCTTGAGACTCTCTTTAAAAAAAAAAAAAGAAAGGCTACAGAAGAGAGAAAGACAGCCCACATAGGAAAGGAGGAAAATGGGGAGCACACAGGAGTCATTGGCTATGGCAATTCTGAAGTGCAAATTAGCAAATATTTTGAGGGTCCCTTAGTCTTGGGTAGGAATTATTCATTATTTTCTGATTCTGATTCCTGGAGGTAGCTCCCTTGTCCTTGTTCTTCTTATCCCTTGGTTCCATCCTCTTAAGACAGTGATTCTCAACCTTCCTAATTCCACAGCCCTTTAATACAGTTCCTGTGTGTCAAGACTCACAGGTTGAGAACCGCTGTTCTAAGAGCTTCTACCTTTACAGTGTCCCAGTTGATATGGGGGTTGAGGAATAAACCTCTCTGGGGACGAAGAAGCTTTCTCAACCCATTCTCTATTATAGATCCTTAGACTCACAAGAGTCATTTATAGTCTTGAGAAAATGCTCCCGAGGCCTCCAGATTACAGTTTGGTTTTTTGCATTCATGGAGACAGAAATTACAGGTAAAATCATACATCAATACATGGAAAGTATACATTGGTTGGGCCAAAAAAGGCGGGACATCTCCAAGCAGGAACTTATAAGTCATAGGTGGGTTTAGGGATTCTTCAGCTGACAATTCGTTAAAAGAGTTAAGCTTTGTCTAAAGACCTAGAGTCAGTGGAAAGGAATGCTTAAGATAGGGATCTGCTAGGATGCTTGAGTTAAGATAAGGGGGTCTTCTACCTCTCAAGTGATACTATATCAGAACAAGGTTGGGAAGTAAACCACATAATATTAGGTTCATAAAACCTGCTTAGGAAGATTTTACGTTTGTAGGTGTGACTCACCAGGCCTCTTAGAAAGGAGTTTGGGCAAAAGAAAAAAGCTAAAGTTAGTCCTTCTGAGAACTGCAGTAGTCCTCTCTTATCCACAGTAGATACAAAGTGTCCATAAAGTTCATGTGCCATTTTAAATAGTTGGCTATTCCAAGACCCTCAAAGGATACCTGAAAATATGATGGTACTGAACCCAAATACTACACAAGTATACATATACACCTATAATAAAGTTTAATTTACAAATTAGGCACAATGAGAGAATAACAACAACTGAAACTACAGAAAGTGAAACTGTGGATAAAGGGAGACTACTGTTGTTCTCAAGCCCGTCTTTCTCTCTCTTCTCTCTCCCCACAGACTTTGGTGGAAATCCACATCCTTAGAAATTTTTCCCTCAATCACATACAGCTAAAAGATTTTATCAGACATTGTACTCTTTTTTTAAATTTTTGTTTTTTATTGTTTTTCATTCTGTTGCCCCAGGCTTAAGTGCTGTGGAGTTCACAACCTAGTTCACAACAACTTCAAATTCCTGGGTTCAAGCAATCCTCCTATCTCAGCCTCCCAAGTAGCTGAAACTACAGGCACCTGACACAACGATGGGGTCTCACTTTTGTTCAGGCTGGTCTCGAACTCTGGAACTCAACCAATCCTCCTGCTTTGGTATCCCCTTGGATGACAGGTATGAGCCATCATGCCCAGCTGCATTATACTCTTAATTTGATATTTTCCCTAAAGTACTTTAATCCATTTGAAAGTTTAAACAATGAATCTTACCGCCATTTTAGTTTGATCCTTGCCTCAAGGCTAAATTTTAATGGACCATCACTATTCAAACTCTTAATTTTATCTTTTAGTCTTCAGAGTCAAGAAGCAATTACTTCTTCAAAACCCTAAATCTTTGAATTTTTGAATACTCTTATTTTCTATTACTCCTGTGTAAAAGCAAGAGAATTCTTCTCTGAATCCTTTTCTTTCTTGTAATGTCTTTTTTCTCTTGAAATATCTTGATAAACAGAATATCAACCAACATATGCTACCAATGTTCTATTTTCCAAGCTCCTCCACTACTGAAATTCATTAACTATTTGATCTTCCTTTCAAGTTATCATAGATTATAATTTGACCAAATGGTTTTTCCACTGCATAACATGAACTACTATCTTTTTAGTCACCATTATCAGTTTCCTTACTACCTACCTGCTAAGCCAATGCCTTGGATCTTAGTGTTTTATTATTGTTTGATTGTTTTTCCCCAAAGAAACTCAAAGTACTTGGTGCCACAGGCTAGCTTATGCTGCAGTAATGAATCACCTACATTTCTCACCGGTTAATGGAAAGTTAAGTTCTCATTAATGCAAAATCTGCTGCAGATATGGGCAATACTGCAAAGCACATATTCTACATGTAAAGAGAGAAAATGAAGAATCAAACATCAATTAAGGGTTCTTAAAATTTTCAACCTAGAAATGACCTACATCACTTCCACTCACATCTCATCGGCCAAGTCAAGTTTCCTAAGACATCTGCCAGGTGTTCAGTCCTTCCATGCACTGAGAAAGGGGAGAGTGCTAGAAGCACTGAAGGTATTTACATTCATCTCTGCCCCGCTGCTGTTCATAGGATTTTCTCTTTGTCTTTAGTGTTCTGAAGTTTCATTACAATTTTTTTTATTTTTTATTTTTCCTAAGTGTATTTTGTTCTACATTTTTTTTTGAGACAGTCTCACTTTGTTGCCCTCAGTAGAGTGCTGTGCTGTCACAGCTCACAGCAACCTCAAACTCTTGGGCTCTAGTGATTCTCTTGCCTCAGCCTCCCAAGTAGCTGGGACTACTGGTACCCACCATGACGCCTGGCTATTTTTACAGACAGGGTCTTGCTCTTGCTCAAGCTGGTCTTGGAACTCCTGAGCTCAGGCAATTCACCTGCCTTGGCCTCTGGTCTACATCTTATATCTATGAATTCCTATCATTCATCACTTTTGGATAGCTTTTCAGCCATTTTCTCTTCAAATGTTCTCAATTGTCTCCTGATAGTTTTAGTTTGTTTAAACTAGGATACAAATAAAATTTCATACTTTTCAATTGGTTTCTAGGCCTTCCGAGTTTCTTTAACCTATAGGTTTCCTCTCCATCTCACTTTTTTTCAACTTACAATGTAAACCATGTTATTTTTCCTACCAGTTCTCATAGACTGGATTTTGCCGATTGTGAGAATTTTATTCCTGTATTCTCTGCATTTCCTGTCAATTGGGAGTTAATCTGTAAACTGGTGGAGTTAATCTGTAAACTGGTAGAGTTAATCTGTAACTGGTGGATGTAGAGGCTTGATTAGCTTTAGATTCTATTTATGAATCCTTCATAGGTGATGTTGTGTTCTTCAGTCAGGAGCCACATAATGTCTGGATTTCTTTCTTTTGGTGATGTGAGCAGCTGTGGATGGCCATTGCCCAGATTCATTAATTCATAAGGGTTGAAAAATGGTGAAATTCCAAATCTATCAATCCTTCTTCAATTATTGTGGAACGCTTCTAAAAGAGAAACTTCCCCTCATCAATTATGTGGTTACTTAGAAATTCAGCTAATATAGGAAAGAAAGGATGAATGCTTCATTAATCTAGTTAATAAATATTAAAAGTCACAGAGGCACTGCCCTTGCAGAACCTTTGCCATGAAGTCAGTGTCAAGGGGCCACACCACACTTGGGAATCACTGGAACAAATGAGGAGCCCTAGGTAAGAATAACTGCTTCCACCTGCCTCAGGCCTTAACCCTTAGGCTGGGGCAAGACTGCAGCTGTCTGTTCGTGTTCACAAGTGTAGAGCAGATCTTTGCTTTTTAATGCTCATATCTTGCACTTCTGGCAAAGGTGGAGGCCACAGACACAGCAATTTCCAAAAAATCTCAGGAATATCCTCCCCATCCTAGTGCACAAATAAAGCACTATTTTTGGAATATTGGTTAGAGTATAGGCTCAGCTGCTGTAACCAATAAAAGAGCCCCACAATCAGTGGATTTAAAAAATAGAAATGTATTTCTTTCTCAGGTAATAGTCCAAAGAAGTAAGCAGACAGTTCAAAGCAGGTAGTTGCCTCTGCTCCATGAGATTGCCAAAAAACCTCGGCTCTTTCTAACTTCTTGTTCACCATTCTCTGGGATGTCACCCCTGTCTGCATGATAGAAGCTTGATGACCAATAGTGTAACTGTTCCTATCTGGAGATAGAGGTAGGGAGGGAAGACCTGGAGGACAAGCAATTTCATGCAAAATGTGCCCTGGAAGTTGTAGACATGATTGCTTCTCATAATCTATTGGCTAGAACTTGTTTAAAAGACAACATCCAGGTGTAAAGGAGGCTGGGAAAAGGTGAGTGGAGGGGTTATTACTAAAATTAATATGAAAAGAAGCATTGGCAACAATTTGTCTGTGGTACAATTGGAAAGCTGCCCCCTAGGGACTGGTTACATATACCCTCTCATTTCCCAAACCATATCCCGTGCAAGGGTTTTCGGAGGGATGTCTGTAGGACAAGATTCTTCCCCACAACCTTTGCATAGCTCCAGGGCCCATGAATGAGAGCTCTTCCCAGAAACCAGGCTATTTTTGTTTGTTTTCATACAGAGCCCCAAGCTGTTGCCCTGGGTAGAGTCCCATGGCATCACAGCTCACAGCAACCTCTAACACCTGGGCTTAAGAGATTCTCCTGCCTCTGCCTTCCAAGTAGCTGGGACTACCAGCACCCGCCACAATGCCTGGCTAGTTTTTGGTTGCAGCTGTCATTGTTGTTTGGTGCCGGGGCTGGATTCAAACCTACCAGCTCCGGTGTATGTGGCTGGAGCCTTAGCCACTTGAGCCACGGGCGCCGAGCCGAGACCAGGTATTTTTATTCTAGGAGGCCCTACATTAAACATGAAAATGCATCTATAGCCTGGAGTAAATATAGTTTTTACTGTAAAATTCTGAAATCTTTTTTTTTTTTATAATTTTGCTTTTACAATTATTTGACTAAGGGCAGTACCTGTGGCTCAAAGGAGTAGGGCGCTAAACCCATATGCCGGAGGTGGTGGGTTCAAGCCCAGCCCTGGCAAAAAAAGAACCTGCCAAATACAATTATTTGACTAAGAGTAATTCACTTAATTTACACTGAGCTCATGTTTCTTTACAATCATCTTGTATATATAGAATTTCTAATGAAGAAATACTAATCTAGAAATTATTCTCAAGTGTAACAAAATGTTTATAAAACTTTATGAATTATAAAGTTAAGAATCAATGTGTTTAACACAATGGTATAGTTTGTAGACATTTAATTAGACGTTTCTGTATGTATATTTTGTCACTTATAATTTTAAATTTTTTTCAGGACTTATTTTATAAAAATAAGCTTGAAAAAGCTCTCAAACCCTAGATACTATTCCCATACTGCCTTGTAGATAAAATAATCCATACGTGTGGAGGAAGAAGAGATCAGGATGCTGACCTTCCTCTGAGGGCAGGACTTGCTCTAGGGAATGGGCCTAGCTAGCAGCTTACCATGGAACCTAAGGAGTGAGGAGGAGAGAAGCTTTGTGTCCTTAGGACTTAGGGAAGGATTAGTACTAATAAAATTAATAAGGACAGGCTCGGCGCCTGTGGCTCAAGTGGCTAAGGCACCAGCCACATACACCTAAGGTGGCGGGTTCAAATCCAGCCCAGGCCCACCAAACAACAACCAAAAAATAGCTGCAACCAAAAAATAGCTGGGTGTTGTGGCAGGCGCCTGTGGTCCCAGCTACTTGGGAGGCTGAGGCAGGAGAATCGCTTGAGCCCAGGAGTTGGAGGTTGCTGTGAGCTGTGATGCTATGGCACTCTACCCAGGGGGACAGCTTGAGGCTCTGTCTCAAAAAAAAAAAAAATTAATAAGGACAAAACAAAACAGAAAGTCAGAGCAAGCAGAGAAAGGATTCAAGTTTTCAGCCAGTCTGGGAAGGGTAGGAAGGTCAGAGAAGATGTCTTCAAGTACTAGAAACCAATTCTGGGTAACTTAAGCAGAAAATGAATTTATTAAATGGCTTTAAAAATTTTTTTATAGACAGGGTCTTGCTCTGTCACCTGGGCTGAAGTAGAGTGGCATAATCATCACTCAAGTGATCCTCCCACCCTAGCTTCCCAAAATGCTGAGGTTACAGGTGTGAGAGCCACTGTGCCCAGCCTATTTAAAAGTTTTTAAGGTAGTTCACAAAGTTGTCAGGAAGGCTGGAGAATTAAGCTCAGCACAGTGCAGCCTGGAACAATTCCTGAAATCATGTGTGAAATTGATCTGCTGAAGAAACTGTCACTGCCATTAGGGACCAGGTGCTCCCTCCAACTCAGGCTGCTTCTGTTGCTGCCATGGAAACCCCACCAGAGAGAACCGACACTGCCACCAGAGAGAAGGTTTTCTTTCTTTCTTTGTCTCTTTCTTTTCTTTCTCTCTCTTTCCTTTCCTTCCTCTCTCTCTCTCTCTCTCTCTCCCCCTCCCTCCCTCCCTCCCTCTCTCTTTTTATATTCACTACCACTAAGTGTGTACCCTGGCTTTAAGGGATGCCGGGAAATCAAGATTCTAGTATATTTCATTTCTGTAACGAGGAGTGACCTGTGCCTCCCAAGCCTCGTGAGGTGAAGAATTCACCAAAAAGAGGGAAGGGGTTCAGACTTTATGCAGCCTAAATGAAAGACAAATGTTCATTACAATATCCCCCTAAAATGACTAGAAACTACCAGTGTAGAGTGAGCAGAAAGGAGAGCTAAAGATAGGTAGGTAGTTGGGGAACAGCATAACATAAAGGACGTTCTTGAAGTGTGTAGGGCCTGGAAGTGGTAGGTATTTACAAGATGCTTTCCTGCTAGCTCCACCTTGGACTTACTGCCTGCATTTTGAAGAACAAGCTACGTGTGTGCTATAAGAAGCAATGAGCTGAGCTTTTCCCTAGATAGAAAGGCTTCACAGTCTATTCTTCCTCACTTTGGGTTCTTAATGATGTTGGGATCTAGGGGAAAGAAAGTTCGACCATCTTCACTGAAAAACACTCCAGGACACAACTGTTGTTAAGGAAAAGTGCTAGTTTTTATTTGTTCATGAATGTGTAAATCCTTTTAAAATCAGTGACACATCCCCCTTATGATATTCCTCCCTCATGCCCCTAACCCCTCTGGATCCAATAACCACTTCTTGAAAAGGCCTAGAAGGAACTCATACTACATATCCAAGAAAGGGGTTCAGTTTGAGAAATGGGCATATGGCTCAAGAAACAGCACCAGCTGATAAGAACTTTCCTCAAAGCCACTCAATTGGCCTGAGTCCCTTTTCCCTGCCCTGGTCAGGACGTCCCCAGCTGTGTCCCACTCCCATAGTTCCCTTATTCCTTGTGTGGCCTGAGCTTTAGTTAGAATCGCAAGCTCTTCAGAGCTGGAGAGCTTCTGAGAGATCACTGCTCTTAGCCACTCCCATACCCCAACTTTATAGATGAGGAAAGTGTACCCAAGATCACAAAGCTCATGATTGGCAGAGCCAAAATTTAGGTGTTCAGACTCTCAAATCAGATGTCTTTCTACCATACCTCCTACCCTCCAAGAAAGCAACCAACATCTGCCCCCAGCTCCAGGAATAACTGGAGCAAGCAAGTGGTGATGATCAGCACACATGGGGAAGACCCTGCCAAAGGGAGTCAATGCTGACACCAGCTGAGCCCAAGCAAGGGCAGAACCACAGCAAATCCCTTCAACTCCCAGTCTGCCCTCCATCAGAACACAGTCAGTGCCAATAACCACCCTGCTAGGATTCTCTGCTGGATCAGCAACACTGAACCACACACAGGAACATGTCTTACTATGACACCAGGCTCCTTACTGACTGTGGATGGCTCTAACTGGTATGGGATCATAGTGATGAACTGGTAATCCAGTTTGGCCAAACTGCTGCCTGGATGCTATAAAACCTAATCCACACTCTTGGGCTGATTTAGATGGGGCCTCTTAGCAAAAGTGGCTAAAATATTCCTCTGTGCTATACTGGGAGAGACAGAGGGAAGGACTCACAGATGCTATCCTCCCATCAGGAGCTCATAAACCTGCTTGGCATGAGAAGAACTGAATCTAGAAGGGACTCAAAGAAAACAGAAGGGTGGGGAGACAAGGAGCAGCTGTGCATCTTCCTGCCTGCCTGCAAGTCCTGAAGATAAGTGACCATCAACAGACACAGACATGTCTCCCTGTCCAGGTTTCAGGGAAGGCTTAGCCTGTGTGGCTAAGAAGATGAGAATCCAGAGTTGGTGTCATAAAGCCCATAAGAGGGTATTTCACAAAGGTAGTGGTGGATGGTGTTGAAATGCTGTGGAGAATTCAAGACAGTTGAGGACTTGAAAGATACTCATTTGATTTGGCAACTGGTGACCTTTTATGAAACCTATAGAAGGCTGAAGAGTAACTGGAAAGAATAAAAAAGAAGATTCTTTTTAAAAGAAACCTGGCTGACAAGGAAAAAGTATAAGGAATGACAGACTCTAAGACATTTAGTTTTACTGCTGGGGAGAACTCTGCTTGTTGGCAGGCTATGTATGTAGGGTACCCAGGGGAGAGAGAGGCTAAAGGCCCTAGGAAGTGGGAGCAGTAGAATAAGTGAGGAAACAAAGTCATGGAGGACATAGAACAGGATTCAGAAAGAGAGAACTAAATGGGAGCAAGAGAGAAGGAGATGTGGAGGGATACAGACACAGACAGATGGGAGGGGAGGAGCAGCCAGCAAGCAAGTTCTCACTTAGGGACTCTCTTCTGTGCAGTAGACAATGAGGTCAGGCATTTGCTGAGAGCAGAAATTAAGGGCATGGATGGGAATAAAGAGTAACAAGAAGTTAAAGAATCCTCGGTCAGTACTGAGAGCCCATCTGAGGCTGTCAAAACTATGAATCTGTCATGCTCAGAAGCCCAGGAAGAGGGAGCAGAAAATAGGATAATGCAGAAAATGGAGAATGGTGGATAGTTTCAGCAAAAGCTGGAAAGGATGAGAAAGTTCAGGACACTGATAAAAATGGGTTCAGCCTGGGGAGGGGAAGAAATCCAGGAGAAAGCTGAAAGACTGGGAGGGAGGGTGAAGGCTGAGATCAAGGAGCAGGGCAATTTTGGCAGAAGTTAGGGAAGAAGCAGAAGAAGAGGCATGGCAGGTAGGGTAGCAATCCAGAAGGAGCAAATGCTCAGTTCAGGAGTTCAGAAGAGACGCCAACAGGTGACCCCATGGAATGAGAGAGGGAGCAGAGCAGATCCCAGGAACAAACATGGAGAGGTCTAGGTCTTAGGAGCCAGGCAAAGACCTACTGCCAGAAATGGGTAAAGGCAGCCAGAATCCTCTAAGGGTGATGGCAGAGCCTGCCATGGAGCCAAGCCTATGAAGGATCTGGTGGCTGCACTTAATGAAGCAGGCAGGGTGTGTAGTTAACAAGTGCTAGGATCAAGCAGCGCCAATGTTCTACCTATGTTCTGTGGAAGAATACTCTGCAAATTCATCCTGAACCAGTTTCTGCACTAAAATCCCCTTTACATCAACAGAAGCCCCTCTACTCTCCTCTTTCTTGGCACACCCAAGAAGCCAATTTCTCCTCTGCATGCTATAGGAATGCATGTTGTACCAGAAGAATCTAGAACTCATTGTATTTCTTGCATGATTTTGTCAAGGGCCAAACAACTTTGTCTAGGGCCAATCTCCAAAATGGAGCCATTATAAGAACAAGTCAAATGGAGAATCAGCTCAATGATAGCAAAGAGCCTCTAAAGGTGGTCAACTTGGCTAACATGGTTTTTTGGTGGGTTTTTTTTTTCTAAGGAGTCATGTTCTACTTTTCTGCATGCAAAAACTAAACTAAACAAAATCATAACTCAAAAATGTTGGTGGCTAGGTACATAGGAAAAGCCAGGGAGAGGGTAGTGACATGAGATAACCAGAATAGGGATAGTGTGGCAGGCTAAGGCCTCACACCCTTGAAGGAAGCATACCTGCCTCCTACCTATCCCTATTCAGGTGCCTAATGTGAGCCTCTAAGCGTGTAGGTCTTTACAATGGAAAAAGAATGTGTGACTCTCCACATTACTAAGATCTCCTGGCCCAGCAAGCTGACCCTTGGGCCTAGCAGACCCCACCCAAGCTAGGAGCTTCAACTGACATAAGGGAAGACAAACTTTTAATGGGAGTTTTGGTTTCATATTTGCGGTCTCCAATTTGTCCAGAGGAAGGATCTCAATCAGGTTTAAGTCTTTCACAACCCTCACTGGCTGTCTAATACCAGGTACAATGGAGCTTTCCCATGGTGGGAAATGTGGGCTACACAAAGGAAAGATAGCTAAGGGAAAGAAGAGGGAACCTTGTCAAGCCAACTAAACACAGAAAAAGATCCCAAAATTGAAAAGGAAATGGCCAGAACCCAAGCCAGAAAGTTATGTGCACCCCAAAGGCACTAAGTCCAAAGATTGCCTGACCAGTACAATATTAAAGACTTAATTACCCTAGACCAGAAAACAGGATTATGGAAGCCCATCTGCTTCAGAGAACTTGGCATGTGCTGCTGAGAGAATGGCAAGTCAATAGACATGGTCTGCTTTGAAGTAAAGATGATCTCTCAGCTTGGGTAGAGAAGGAAATGAACGATACCATCAAGTCACAGGAAAGAAGAAATGTTTTCTGATTAAAAATAATAAAAACAGCTCATTAGCAAAGGCCCTACAGACACAAACGTCCTTAAACTGCATCTCTTAGCAAAAACAAAGCCATAACCTGAGACTTCCTGAATTTAGCCATGCCACAAGACCTCCAGGAAGAGCTGTCTCAGGGCCAGGCCACTGAAAAGCCAGGTTCCGAGCTCCCCCAACAATATCAGCAACATGTCCCTTCTCAACCAAGCCCTTTCTTGGGAGGCAGGCTGACCCCTAGTGTCCATCACAAATACCCTGCATGGACCATGAAGATCTATCTGAGATGCAGCATGGAGCTCCTATTCCCATGGCTTCCAGAATGCTTCTCGCTTGCATTCTAGGAGAACTAATGGTCCTGATGTTGCTTCAGGAACACCAAACAACACTGACTTTCCCTGTCTTCATCCTGGACAGAACTTCCCCCAGGAATGCCCAGGTCTGGCTCCTGTTGGTCCCTCAGTCCTTCTCCCAACCTCCAACAAAAAAGGACTGCCAATAGAATATTGTTCTGGCATTGGGGGTGGGGAGGGTATAGATGGCCTGGAGGAAAGCTAACTAGAGGACTCACTTCTGATCTTTGGCTCTGTCAACTTAGAGATGTTGAGAACTAAAATCTCCAAGCAGAAGGAGAGGCCCAGCAGAGCGAGCTGGTTGTGGGTTACTCTCCCTGCCTAGCGATTTCTGTACCTGAAGCACACAGGTGCTCTCCTGCCTAGGGATTTCTGTACCTGTCCCCACACCTGTCCCCTACCCACACCTAGCAACTGCCTCACAGTTTTTCCAAGCAGAATTCAGGATCCAGACTTCTACATGGGTATGATAAAGGGTTGGCCATTGACAAGCACCAACAATCACCTCTAGGAAGGCAGGTTCTGACACCAAAGAGGTGCTATTAGCAAAATAAGTGGCACAAAGGGCAAACTTTGAAGTTGCCATCTGTTTAAACTTCCAAGTGAAATATGAGCTGGAAGATATAAATGGTCTCTGCCCACTAACCCAGCTCAGTTAAGAATTCCATACCATCCAGAGCACTTTTACAGAGGTCACTTAAAGTTAACATCAAGAAAGAGAGAATGTAAAACAAATACCCTGGAAACCGTTAAAACCTGAATAGGCACCAACTGAGACTTACAACCTCCATAAGCCTCCATTATTTTGCCTGGGGCAGACTGGACAAGCAAAGGCAACCAGTGACAGTCTTTGGCTGTGCTAGGCTAAGGATCACTGGCCTGCCACATGTCCAAACCTCTCTCCCTTCTTTTACCCATTTCCGAGCCCAGGAGGAATTCAGATGAAGACGCTGCTTCTGAGCCTAGACACTGAAAGGTGAGGTTTGCTTTCCTCAGCAGAAAGTATTCACCAAGGAAGTTAGGGCCTTCCAAGCCTGACCAACTGTGGTTTTGTCTGTCAAGTGGACCCTACACATCTAATTACTCTGGAAATAAGGAACACTTCCCTCTTTCCTGTTTATTACCGAAATCTCTGTAGTGGATGCACTATGGCTCCCAAATAAATGCTGTAGATGCAAATGGCAAAGAAGAGCACTGCACAGCTCAACAAGACTCATCTCACATCCACATTCTGAAGAGCATAAGCTGAAAGATGAGGAGGAATGGTCAACAGGATGGGACACCAGCTGCCAGACACTCAGTCTCCTCCCAGCTCTCACACCTGCGAGATGCTGTTGGTCATGCGGAAAGACATTCTCTTTGCTCTTTCATTCTCCTGAAAGAAAAAATACACATATTTGGAATTAAAATAACCAAATGTAGGACTTACTAACATAAAAAAGCTAAATCCAAGACTGGGAGTCTACAGAGTCAAAGCATTTTATTCCATCCCAGGAATGTTACAGTAAAACTTATTTAAGCCACTAAATATTATGGGCTAAGAATTATAAACAACTGGGGATGGCTGGTCAGACCCTTGCACACATTAGGCAAGTAATTAATTTTAGTAGAATTAAACAGCATCAAATCGGTGTTTCAGGTCTATACAGACAAGACCAGTCAAAAGGTGAAAGAAGCTCTCTGCTGTAAGCAACACCCCATACCAAGGAGCTGAAAAAGATCTCTTCCTTTCTCCCTCAAACCCAAGTAAAAATCAGGCACTGATACCAGATACTTTCCAATCACAAGCAGTCAAACCAGCACTGAACTGGAAATAAGGACACCTGGTTTGTTACCCTGACTCTCCTGCTAATTAGCTGGGTGATCCTGGACAGGTACATACACCTCTTTGAATTTCAAGCCGCATGGGCACCTGGAGCTGATGAGTCCCATACTGCCCTGCCTTACTTAGAGGCTAAAGGCTTGTAAGTGAGAGTTCACTGTCATCACTGTCTCTTGTGCCACATGACCAGTTGCTCTTTAAGTTGCTCTATACCCGCTGCTTGGGTGCCCCCTGCTTACCCAGTCACCCACCCACCTACTGCCAACTGGCAGCAACTCTTTACCACATGCCGTCGCCGTCTCTTGGGTTGGATGCCCTCCTGCATGTAGGGGGGCCATGGGAAGCCCTGAGGGGTGGAACATCCACTCTCACTAGACACCTCCTCGGAGTCTGAGTCCTCCTGCCTTGGCTGGGCAAACCGTTTCTCTGGGTAGATCTCCTTCAGCCAGCCCTCAAAGAACACTTCCAGGCAGCGGCCAGCCTCTGCAACCTCTGAGTCAGGCTGATGGGAAAGGAGAGCAGTGACGGTTTAGTCCATTTTTACCAGCCCATCTCTCCCATGTCCCTCAAGAGCTATACAGAGCACAAAGCCTGGCTGGGTCTCCTAGGATATCTGGACTTGATATTTTTTCCTAGGACATAGGACAACCAGTTTGGTAGCATCTCTTAAAGCAAAAGTGACCCTGACAGGTATCCACAGATAGCTAGTCCCTGTGCCTGCCATCTTGGTGAGGTCCATGTCTGAGTCTAAGACAGAGCTCTTAAACACTCACCACAGTTGGCCCCAGGAAATTCTTCCCAGGTCTCCATAGTACCCAAGACCAAACCTGTCCCTTACCCACACCTAGCTGTGACAGTCTTGGGGTTACTAGGAAATAGGAGAGAGAGAGCAGCCAAGACATACATAATTAAACTTTGCACAGTTCCAAAACATGAGGCGCACATCTGACACCAACTCCTCTGGGGTGGTATAGTGAGCTGGTTCCTTCTTTTGCAGCTTCCTCCGGATGATTGACAGGTCCATGGGCCTCTTGATAATCTGGTAATAATGCCGGGCCTTGGGGGAGGAGAGACATGGAGAAGGAGACAAAAAAGGAAGAGAGAAGAAGTGAAGACATAGATAAAAAGGAGAAAGAGATGGAGGATGAGTTGGAAAGTAAGTGAAATAACAGAAAAAAGAGAAAGATAAGGACCAGCAGAAAGAAAAATATGGAGAAAGAAGACAAAGAAAAAGGGAAAAGAGGGGTATTCTCAGAGCAGGGGGCCTGAAGAATGGCTCTTTTGTTTATAATATGCCCAACAGGAATCTGTTATCACTGTGATGAGGGGCACAAAACTTGTAGCCTCAGGCCTGGTGTGGTAGCTCATGCCTGTAATCCTAGCACTCTGGGAGGGGAGTGGATTGCCTGAGCTCACAGGTTCAAGACCAGCCTAAGCAAGAGCAAGACCCCCATCTCTAAAAATAGCCGGGCATTGTGGTGGGCGTCTGTAGTCCCAGCTACTTGGGAGGCTGAGACAACAGAATTGGTTGAGCCCAGGAGGTTGCTGTGAGCTATGACTCCATGGTACTCTACCAGGAACAACAAAGTGAGACCCAGTCTCAAAAAAAAAAAACAAAAAACTTGTAGCCTCCCTAAGAATAAATCTCCTATATGTGAAGAAAAAGAAAAAAATTATAAAATGCATGTGGTGGGTGTTTGGGTGATCATAATTCTTTCAACTCTACTGTATGTTTGAAAAATTACCTAATAAAATATTGGAAAAAATTTTTTAAAAAGAAAAAGGAAAGGGGGCGGTACCTGTGGCTCAAAGGAGTAGAGCGCCAGCCCCATATGCCGGAGGTGGCGGGCTCAAACCCAGCCTCGGCCAAAAACTGCCCAAAAAAAGGAAAAGGAAAAAGGAGGAACGTGTCACTTGTCAAGTTAGATTTAACACAGTAGCAGCTATGGAGTAGCCGTGGCCCCAAGGATCCCCTGGACCATCCATAAATTAGTATTTTTTTATTAAGTCATATACACATAGATCATGAATACATTTATGCATATGTGGGGTACAGTGTGTTGATTTTTTTGTACAATCTGACGTGCTTACATCAAACCAATCAGCACACAAATTAGTATTATCATTACTTTCAGCAGCCATGCTGTGAGCCCACCCTGAGTACTATAGTGCTCCCACCTCATGGCCTAGGCCCTCTGAGCAGAAAGGACAGTAACAGACAGAAACCTGAGGCTTTCCTTACCAGGGGGCTGACAGGCTCATGGAAAGGCAGGCTGAGGCTATTGGAACACAAGGACAGTACCAGCTTCTCACACTTCTGCAAAATCAGAATTAACAACAGTGTTACTTTGTTCTGGCCTCACCTCAATAAGAAATAAAGATGGTTACCCTAATAACTCTCTGGCTCTGCCCCTCAGGGTGCCAGCCGCTAAGGCACAGTTCAGGCCCCTAAGCCAAAGAAAAATGCCAAGAGAAGAGAAATCATCCAAATCCCCATTGGCCAAGCTGTTAGGCATGGCCCAAAAGAACGGTACCCACAAAGGCCTCTCACCCTCTCTGAAAGGCCTCAGAGGGGACTGTCCCAGGCAAGGAATCTTATTCCCAGAGACCCTTCCCTACCTTCTGATCATATGTGCTCAGGCCAGCAGATGTCCGCATTCCAGGCTGGCTATAGCGGGCATTCTCACAGTCGTACTCCACCTCGGGCTGGGTCAGGCTACGGCACAAGGTACACACCCACTCTCCCCTGCATAGGCAGGTGAGGCCATGTTAGACCTCAGGACATTGCCCAGAACACCCTTCCCTGTCTCTCTGCCCCCAAACAGGTGTGGGCGTGATGGCATACGGAACTGAGTCCCTGGCTTCCTAGCCTCAGGCTTGGAAGAAATTTAGGAACTCAGAATTTAGTGAATCAGAAAGATAGGAGTTAAGGGAGGCTAGGAAAGGAATGTAGGCACAAATTTGTGCAGGAAGACACTGAGAACAGAGGAGGAAAGGAAGCTGATCGAATTTCAAACATCTGCCTGTCTGTATGCAGAAGGGACATCGATCTAGAAAGCACTAATTCACAGACCCATGATTCATGCAGGCCCAAAAGAGGGGGTAAGCTCATACTAGGGAGCTCTGTGGGCCTGGCTTGCAATAATAATCTCTGAAAGATAACTCTGCTAGCCAGGTGATGGCCCTGAACTGGAGTGACTCACCCTGGGAAGCTGAGCAAGGCTGGCACATGGCAGGAAAGATGGTACACTTTGGGGCAGCGGTCACAACACAGCAACTCTCCCCCATTGAGGCACACCGCACAGAAATCCTCATTCTCTATTGGGGCCGGGGGGCCCTTCTTGGCTCCAGGAGTTCGAGGTATGAGTCTGTGTTCTTCACGAGACGTGCCCTCCAGTGCTGGTGGCCGCTGCCCAGCCAGAGAAGTGACAGTGACCTTTCTTCCCCCCAGACCCGGGGCCTTGATGGCATCAGGTAAGCTTCCCTGGCTGACCTTGGGGAAAAAGTAAGTCTGAGAAGTCAGAGCATAGCACTGACAAGTTATTAAGGAAGAATATGAAGGAAATAACAGGTTCTATGCACCTACTGTGAGAACTACTTATTCTAGGACCCCATGCCGCCAAGCTCCATGATGGTGGGACAGTTCACACCTAATGTGCATCTCATAGGCCCCTTGCAGCAGGCAACAACATCTGGCCAAGCTATAGCTCCACTCAGAGTTTCAGAAGAGCTCCCAGAGCCAGAATTCTGGCAGTAGCAGAGAGAAAGAATAGGCTCCTAGGCTTGGCCAAGATTCAAGGCCAAGGCAGAGTGAAGTGGTACCTTAACAGACATGCTAGAGGACTCAGTGCCACATTCGATGATTAGCAAGACGTTCCCATCCTGATCATTCTTCTGTGGTCTCAGCTTGAACACAGGCATCTCTCCCGTGGAGGAAGCACAGATCTTGAGCCTCTCCAGTCGCACATAGGGAATCTTAGACTCATTGTTGAAGGCTCTGTGGCAAGACAGACAGACACCTGTGGGTCTTGGTAGGAGCCTCCTCTGGCCCTAACCTGTAAGTCAGGCTCATTCATGTTTCCCTCAAGTGAACTGCTACTAAAGATCCTCTTAGTCTGACTCTCTGCAGGCCCATATTCTGCCCTCCTGTCTGGGTCTGCCACACCAGGCCCTGCCAGCTACTAGGAAGTTCTTTTGTTTAGTCCCTGGTCAGAGAATGGGGTTCCCTGAAGAGCAAGGATTGCACACAAAGAGTAGGCCTCATGGTGCAGAAGCCAGGACATCCTCCCACAACCATCCCAGACATCCAACCACGTGGACTCCACTTGAGGGTCTGGGTGTTGAAGAAGACAGTTGCGGACAAACTTTTACTTCAAGTTATGTCATTAAGGATGCTTACTTCCTATACTAACCTCGTAGGACATTCAATTGGGCTGGAAGGGGTAGGTTGGCTAAAAGTCTGTTACCTGCTTCTCTGGTTCTCGTTTGTATCCAGCTCTAGGGCTCCTTGTTCAAAGTTCTCATACGCTATGGCAAAAGATAAATAAATACCTGTGACACACATTTGTGACAGACAACATACCCTGTCACCTACATCTTCTATTCATATCTACAATTCTTATCTTTGGCCACACACCTGTCAGGTAACTATTGCCTATGCTGTCATCACTCATACTGGTGATAATCCTATCCTCAGAGAGAAGAAAAGCCAACTTCTTTTTTTGTTTGCTTTTTTAAATAAAATCTCCTTAAATGTACTTTAAATCTGCTTTATATACTGTAACATGGATGGGAAAATTAGTAGAAATTCCTACCATGATTTAAAATATGCATAAAACTTCTCTGGTTTCAGGCGGCATTCTCACTGTTCAACCCCACCCTCCATCTTGGGCATTTATGAATTTTTTTTAAACTTCAGAATATTAGGGAGTATGTGTGTTTTGTTTACATACTTTGCTTTTTGTACAAATTTACAAATTGTGTCACAGTTATGAGCATGCCTGCCACACACAGTGTGCACCATGCCCAATAGGTGTGAATTTACCCACTCCCTCCTTCTCCCAGCTTGATTTTCATTGAGATTTACTCAAGTGTGTACTTAAGTATTGATTGATTACTTCCAAACTGATATTGAGTACATGTGTTTGTTTTTCCATTCCTGAATGTTTCACTTAGAAGAATGGTTTCCAGGTTGTCATAAGAGATACTAGGTCACCATTTTTCTTTATGGCTGAGTAATACTCCATAGTTTGAATATATCACATTTTATTAATCCATTTACGTATCAGTGGGCACTTGGATTGTTTCCACATCTTTGCAATTGTGAATTGTGCTGCTATAAAGATTCATGTGCAAGTGTCCTTTTTATAAAATGACCTTTTCCTTTGGGCATATACCCAGCAGTGGGATTTCTGGGTCAAATGGTAAGTTTACTTAGAGATATCACCTAACTCCAATGTGAATGGCTTGCATTAATAAGTCCCAAAACAACAGATAGTAGTGTGTATGTGGAGAGGAAGGAAGTCTTATACACTGTTAGTGGACTACAAACCACTTCAACCTCTATGGAAAATCATGGGGAGATACCCCAAAGAATTTAAAGTAGGCCACTTTCTTTTAAGAAAATAAACACAGATAATCCTCAGAGGGTGCCTGCAGATGAGTGTTGGGTCAGGCACAGAGGCGCCAGCTTCAAACTAAACTCAGAAATCACTTCTTCTCAGTACATTAGTGTTGCCTAATCTGAGGAATCATTCCATCCAGCCTCAGTCTTTTGACCCAAGTACTGAGATTCTAGCACTGCCTGAGAACCATGGGCAACAGGTTCCAGGGAGTGCTCCCTAGTGGGTATAGTCTGCGTATATGGACGAGAGACTACGGTCCAGCAAAAGGAGGGAACTACTAGCATTTACTGAGCAGACACTCAGCACTATCCTTCCTGGGCAACTCACATGAACAAGCAGGGTCCAAAAAATTCACATGCATAAAATGTGGGGTTATATTATTGTGTGTAATAAGAAACAATAAGTTTTAAGTTGGTTCTTCAGTCAGTATGAGAAAAAAGGAGAAAAATTAATTTTTTGTTTTCATGTATTAAATGTATAGAAAGTAGACTGATCATTACAAATCAAACACACATCATACTCTAAAAAGTCCCAAATGATCAGTAGATAGTTGCTTCGTAACTTCCCAACTAGCCCTTACCTTCTACAAACAACCAAACCTTAGCCTAGCTGAGAAGGGTCATAGGTAGCTGAGAAGATAATCAGAATTAATCACCAATGGTCCAAACTCCCTTTACTATGAGGCACAACAAAAATTCACATTACTGTCAGGTACAAGGGAAAATCTTGCTACCACAGAGTAAATTATAAAATAATTTCACTGTAGGTATTTGTCCCAGTAGCTTAGCCCATTTATCAAGAAAAAGTCAGCTCAGGGGGGTTATGTCTCTTACCCAGCATCAGGACAAAGAGACAGAGCTGGTTTTCTAATTTAGGTTTATCTGACTCCAAAGTCATACATGCTCTTTTCCTGATAATATTTTGTGTCAAGACTAGACCTCCTAGGGTGAGCTCTTCCTGTTTCCCATAAGTATAATCCAGACCCCAGGACATTTTGCATGGAGAATGTTACAAGGAGACTAAGTCCCAGCATGGCTGGATTAGCCACAGCCACGGTGAGGGAAGCAGAACAGGTGTCAACAAGTCAATGTGGAGGAAAGAAGTGAATTTAGCTTCAGATAGACGCACTGCTCTCCCAGGCTTAGAGCCTTCCTGCTGACTTCTAGCTCACCTGGAAGTGCTGAGTCCATCTGCCCCAGTCAGTGGCCGATGTGATACAGCCTGCTTACCTTTAGTCTCACCTTTTGGGTTCTGGTACTGCTGAAGAGCTGTAGATGTGCTGACCACTGGCACTAGTGGAGGTTTTTTCACAGAGAGGTTAATGGGCTCCTCCAGTTCTGAGGGGATAGCTAAGTCTTTGGGAGCATCCGGACCAGGGGTCGTGGAACCTTGTCCCAGTGAGTCAGTCAAGTAGGTGGAATCCTCACTTTCCATCTTTCAAAAGTGAAATGCCAACAAGAATCAAAGAAATCAGACATTTTTACCGTTAGCAATCTCAGCGCGGTTAAGCTAAGGCCTGGATAAGGCTTTAAGTGGCTAACCTTTTGCCCAGTGATGGACAGAGGAAGTTGAATAGTATTTCCCCAAGACTTACCTTGCATAGGGCATTCCCTGGAGAGGTGTCAGGCCCTTGCCCAGGGCACAGGCTTCCTGTACTTTGGCCAGAGCTAGGACTGGAGCTGGACACAGATTCCAGCTGCATGTCAGAAACTGAAGGCATGCTCTGCAGAGGACAAGTTGCCAGGCTCGGCACATCCTGGGCATGACCAGACATTAAGCTGGGCCTGGCTTGAGAGTGATCACTTGCTAGGGTTGCCATCGCCTGGGAGGAATCACTGATCAGGTTGGGCATGGAGTGGAAAGTGCTACGCACAAGGCTGGGCATGGTCTGTAGCTGACTGGTTGTCAGGCTGGGAATGGGCTGGTTTTGAACACTTGTCAGGCTGGACACAGTTTGTGGGGGGCCACTCAGTAAGCTTGGTACTGCTTGAGGGGGGCAAGCTGTCAGGCTGCTCACACTTGGGATCTGTGGCTCTAGGGTCCTTGCCAGCCTGGTAGATGACAGTTCCATCTCCAGAGTGTTGGAAAAGCCCATGATGCTCACCGAGGTGGAATGCTGTGGGAACAGAGACAGGGTAGAGACAGGCTGTCAGCTGGGAATGGTGGGAGGAAGTGGGGAGTCCCAGCCCAAAGGAACTCCCATGTTCAGATTCCACTCAGTCCCAGAGCATGGTATTTGCCAGGAGCTCGGGCAGCGCATGAAGTCCTGTTCCCATACCTTACAGTCACACATTGGAAGAATAAGAGTTGCCTGGGGCCACACATTAAATATACAAACATTAATGAAAGCTGATGAGCAAAAGAAAAGGTCTGTCCATGCATACTTTTCACAGTGTCTCACACAACAGATAGGCAAAATAGTCCTCAAATAATCTGCATGTGGTCTGTAGGCCCTCGTTTGGACACTCCTGCTTGAGTCTACAACACAGAGGCTGCTAGGCTATGATACAGAGAGTGGGCATAGGCTGAGGACACTAGTGTATGTGTATGTGTGTGTGGCAGAGAGCAAGAGTGAAAGGGAGACCCTACCACATAAGATCGATGTATACACACACACACTCCCTCATCAGCCACATTTCCTATCCCCCGTCCTATACTTAAGCAAAGGATTCATTTGTGGGACTGCCCTCCAGTTTCACTTTCCCCCTCTAACTATCTCATTAGTGGCTTTTCTTCCCTTCAAAGGGTCCTACAGGATAGTTTTTGCTACATAAAAGCGGCAGGGGATTAAGAAGGCTAAAACTTATTAGCTTCAGACTCTCTTCTTTGAGAGAATGCCAAGGCTCAGAAAGTTCCAATCAGTCCTGGAGAATCTGGGTCAACTCCAGGGCCTTCTTACAGGCTTGTTCAGATCAACTCCAGGCACCACCAGCAGTTGATGAAGGCTTTAACCAAGGTATCTGAAGCCCTAGTATATCTGTCAAAGATATCCTAAACCAAAGACAGAGAACTTCAGAGTGGCTAAATATCAATATGACACAGTCAGTGCAAACACTGGATAAGGCTATTCTGTTCCAACTCCAAAATTCTTTTCTCACATGTAACTACTTGGTAATCTAAGAAGAGACTTAAGGTTAATTTAAAAAAAGTTGAAGGGTTGTGCCTGTGGCTCAAAGGAGTAGGGCGCCAGCTCCATATGCTGGAGGTGGTGTGTTCAAACCCAGCCCCAGCCAAAAACTGAAAAAAAAAAAAGTTAAAAACTATATTTCTGCACAGAACTATTTAGTTTTTCTGACTGAAGAAACAGATTTGGGAAGAGAATGGGAGACTGGTTCTAAAAGTATCCTTCAGGAGTTTATAAGTTTGATATACCTGCCCATTTTAAAGAAAGACTAAATATATAACAATCCAACATTTTTGAAAGACAAAGGGAAAACAAGAAGTAAGCATCTCTATGTTTCCAAAATTAGTGTCCCAAACCATATTCCTTTCCCTATGTGTGAGAAATTCAAATTGCCATAGGAAAATAAATACTTTAAATACATTCTCGAGTTTCAATAAGAAGTTGGTAAAGCTATTTTCCCACAATGTCCTCTTCTCAGTGAACGTCAGAACTAGTCACCCAGTTCTGCAAGTCAGACCTATGAGGAAAGCATCAGTAGGGCATCCCTCGTCCCTCCCCCAAGCTAATGCCAAGCCTTGTCAATTCCAACCCTTAAGTATCTCTCAAATATACCCACTAATTCCTTTTACTACTGATGGTATCCTAGCCTACACAACAATAGCAGCCTTATTGAAGAAATTATTTTCAAAACACAAATCTGATCGTATTGTTCCCTTCCATAAAAACCTTGCGGTGCACTCCATTCTTAGGATAACCGCAAAAATGATGAACAAGGCTCTCAAGGCCGTAAAGACCTGCCTCCTGTCCTCCTTGGTAGCCATAGCTCATACAACGACCCTTTCTTCTTTCTTCATTCTCTGAGTCACTCAGACATTTTTTTCAGTTCCTAAAACATGTCAAACTCTCCCTCCACCCACAGCCCTCACACTCCTTCACACACCTGTTCTGCTTATCATTCAGAACCCAGCTCAATTGTCTCTTTTGCAACAAGGCCTTCTTCATTCATTCTTTACTCCAAACCAGGTTCCGCCCAGCCTGGATGTTCCTATATGATGCCTTGTACTTTTAGTCTCAGAGAACAATCTGTGATATCATTTGATTAATGCGTTATAATGGTAAACTCCATTAAGGCATGGATTTTATCTATTGTGCTTACTCACTGTATTCCTACGTCCAAGAGCAGTGCCTGAATAAATAAATCAATTAATGAGCTATTTAAAATTTCAAAACAACCATAAGGCATGACTGTTTATTCAGCAAATCTTAAGTCAAATTAACAACAACTTAGTTCTACTAACAACTGAGTCTGTAAATCTCTCTAAAATAATGATTATTTTTATATAGCTAAAATTTATTAAGAATTTACATATGCAAGGCAATTTGCTAAGTGTTTTACTTATATTACCTCATTTAATCCTCACAATAACCATTAAAGGTCTGTTGTAAAGGTTAAAGGAACTAATCCATGTCAACATTTAGAACACTATCTGGCACACTGTAAGTACTCAGTACACCCCAGCTGCTCCTACTGCTGCTATTATTACTGTCACTGTTGTTGCTGCACCCCTAATTTTTCACATTAGAAAAAGGAGGCTCAGAAAAGCATCTTAAGTTTTTTTAGGTTATTGTAAAACATGATTTTATAAATTTCCATTTCTCTTCATTTGTGCTTGTATATATTAATAGAAATATAACTGATTTTTGAATATTGACCTTATACTCAGAGATCTTGCTAAAATCACTTTGGGATCTTCTTTTGGATTTTCTGTCATCTATGTCATCTATGAATAGTAAGTTGTCTTTTTTTCCTTATGTTTGTTTTTCTTGCCTTACTCCATTAGATAAGACCTCCAGTGTAAACAGACGTAATAACAGTAGCCATCATCGTCTCATTCCTGGTCTCAGAAAATATTTTCAGTACTGCATCACAAAGTATAGCTGAAACAGTTTGTTGTTGTTGTTGTTGTTGTGTTGTTTGTTGTTTTTTGTTTTGTAGACTTAGAATCCAGATCTTTGGTACCAAAGCCACAATCTTAATTTTGGCTTGTCTGCCTCTGCTCCTCTCTGGGGTTACTCCTCCCCTTCACTATGTGTCTGTTCTTCAGTTTCTTTATTCTTCCCTCACCTGCTTCTCCTTTCTGTTCCCCCCTTTATTGTTCCTTTTCCCATGTGTGAGAGATTCACATTTCCACAGGAAAATAAACACTTCAAATACATTCTTGAGTTTCCATATAAAGGTGGTAAAGCTTGACTTTCTTCTATTTTCTTTCTTATCTCTTTCTCTTCTCTCCCTATCCTTTTCTCTTATTATCTTACTGCTTTAGTAAAACTTATATTTTCTATACTTAGCTCTAAGTTTTAAAAATAGATGAGTTAAATACCTTTTATCTGTTCAAAGAAAAGTTTGCTTTTTATACTTTCCTAGGTAGTTCAATAGTCTTCAATTAAAAAGCTTCAATTTGATCTATATTCTAAGTTCCAACATAAGAAAGATTGAAGAGAAGAGGTTGGAGGAATGCTCAAACCAAAGCGAGTGAACTAGGTAGGAACGGAGCCCTGCTTAAAGGACGAAGGCCAGAAACCAATGCTGTCTCCAATATGGCCAGCCTGGCATCCCCTGGCATACCTTTGTTACTCTGGTTATGTACTACCATATCTTTCTAATATTCAATATTTCCTTATCTATGGACAAGAATATCCAATGATTACTGCATTTCCATTTTTAATATATGACCAATACTTTGTGCTGGATTTTGTCATCTTTTCCTTATTTGACATTATTTTGGTGTTCATTTAACCTACCCATGCTGCACATTGAGAATATACAGATGGCTCTCAGTGAGATCCTTGCTGCCAAGCATTAAAAGTGCCAAAATCCATCTAGGACAGTCGTTCTCAACCTTCCTAATACTGAGGCACTTTAATACCGTTCCTGTGGGTCATGACCCACAGGTTGAGAACTGCTGACCTAGGACCATTTAAGCAATAATGGTCAGGTGCTGTATGTCACACCCAACACATGCACAAGATAAAATCTTCAAGGACAAAAATTTCCAATTTAGGGCTGGAGATCAATCACAATTATAGGATATTGGCTCTCCTGTCTTGCTTACTTATTGCATACCATAAGATGTGAATTAATATAATGATAGGGGAGAGGAAGACATGAACACAGAGCCCTGGAAGAATTATGGAAATTCTATTCCAGTTTATTTTGAGGTGAACCTATTGGACCTGCTCCCATACACCCAGAAGACAGTATGAGGTCAGCAATACGTTCTAAGATATAGATAGACTGATTTCTTTCACGTGCATATCTATAGCCAATCTCAAGGAAATCAATGCTATCAGAAGGCGAGTGAAGCTCTGGCAGTGTTAGCAAGAACCTGGGAACTTCCATGTGAGAAGGGACTCAGAGAAGGTGCCATGAGAAAGTCAGTCCCAACCCCATTTCTTTTTTTTTTTTTTTTGAGACAGAG
>NW_003852396.1:37962477-38089781 GCF_000181295.1 Otolemur garnettii
GCAATGCCCGGCTATTTTTTGGTTGTAGCCGTCATTGTTGTTTGGCGGGCCTGGGCTGGATTCGAACCTGCCACCTTAGGTATACGTGGCTGGCGCCTTAGCCACTTGAGCCACAGGTGCCAAGCCCCAAACCCATTTCTATAGGCTATACAAGGATGGTGACAGTTCTGGAACCTATATATGCTGTGTGTTATTTTTGATACTTGATCTGGCTCTCTGGAATGAATAGCTATAACATACTAAAACAAAAGGTACTTATTTCATATACAAGAAGAAAGAGGAGCACTGAAAGCCTGCATCCTACTCCATTTCCCGTGCTACCAGATGAGTGGGGAGAGGGGGTTAAGGGTGGGGTTAATATTCAGGGCAAAGAAAGAAGAGTGAGTTTCTAGGGCCTGGAGGAAAGGAAAGGGCTACTCAAGAGTATGTTAGGATTAGAAAGAGCTTGGAAATGTGGCCACACTGTCTGACACTGAGTGCCTCACACACAGAGGGAGCTCATCTGTCAGTGGAGATGATACCCCCTTCCCTCCAGCATCTAGGATTGTTCAGCAGCCAAAGGAGAAAAGGTGAAATTGTATTTCCAGGTGCAAAGTCTATATGGGGTTTTCACTGACACTTCCATGCTATCAACTATGTAACTGACACCTTGGCTTCATTTTCACATAGAAAACCTTCAGATTTCATGAGGGAAATATGCATTTTGTGGGTTACATGCAAATATAAACTATTTTTTAATTCCAAGAGGAAGAGTTAAAATGCCAAAAACATTCACTCTGATAATCAGATCAGATCATCTTTGGGGGAGAAAAAGAGACAATTCAATAGCCTAAAAAAACCTTCTCTTATTTCCCTTTACTAGCATCTCCTCACTTGCCCCTGATTTTCTCTCCTTCTCCCAAACTTTATGTTCCCATTTCTCTTCTCTGTCTCCTTATCTCTGCCATCTGCCTGACATGTATGAAATTACCCCACCTATAACCTATTTAACTTACCTGACTCAGCAACCTGCTTGACCAATGACCTCCTTGAATTGTCTGATTTTTCATCTTCTACTTGTCACCTATACAACCCTGCCCCCATCTAACCTGTCTTCTGCTTGACCTGTATTCTGTTACCTATTGCCTTCTCTTTCCCCACCCTCACTACCCAGATCTCTTTCTGGAGTTCAAATTGTTGACACTATTATTCTAATGATAGCCACATGGTGCTGTCAAAATTCAGAGAAGATATTGTTTTTTTCATTTTAACAAGAATGGAAATTGAGACACAGAATGATTCCATAGATTTCTCAAGCTCACATAGGCCCAAGACTAGGAATCTGGGGCTATTCTTGAAAATCTGCTGGCCAGTCTTGATTCTATGCCATTAACTAAAAAGCTAGTACCCTAGTAAGAAGTGATTGAGAAGTCAATAAACAGACACTTAGTGCACATGCCCTGAGTTTAATATAAATTTCAAGTTCTTACAGCAAGATCATATTGCCAGAGATAAATTAGTGCAGATAGGATGGTGTTGCAAATAAATTAATTTTCCAGATATCTGAAACATACCTCTTTCAATAACTAAATGTAATTGTTTTGGGTTGCAAAACATTATTTTGGGGTTTTTTGGGGGGTGGGGTAACAAAGACAGATTTTATTTAGGAGGAACAAAGAGAAAGTTTGGAGTACTCCCAAAGAGAGTTGGAAGTGAGTCCCTCTCATGGAAGAGAAAAGGTGAGAGAGACCAAAAACATTATTTTGAATGGGAATATTTCTAAAACACTCCACACACCACTCTGTCTTATTAAGCAGGGTACAAGGAGGCTAATGAGGCAATTTCTTAGTGATGTCAAGGAACTTTGGTGAACCAATAAGTAGTTCGGTGATGCTTTTGGGAACTTCTAAGAACACAGGTTTAGCTTGTCATTTCAGTGAATGACCTCATACTGTGGCACAGTTCCAAGAGATGTTTCGTATCTTCTTCTTTGTTGTCAGCTGCCATTATAGAAGTCCTGTCTTGTTTCCTTTTTTACTTTTC
This sequence comes from Otolemur garnettii, assembly GCF_000181295.1. Lineage (NCBI taxonomy): Eukaryota > Metazoa > Chordata > Mammalia > Primates > Galagidae > Otolemur > Otolemur garnettii. The sequence continues at coordinate 37,964,500 of NW_003852396.1, forward strand.
TGTTTTTGTAGCAACGGTGTCTCACTATGTTGCTCAGGCTGGTCTTGAACCCCTTGGCTTCAACAGATCCTCCCACCATGGCCTTCCAAAGTGCTAGTATTACAGGTAAAAGCCACCATGCCTGGCTCTGACTCCATTTCTAATCTGCTAACTGCTACAATACAGGAAAACTAAGAATTTACAAAAAAAAAACCATATACCTAAGCTTGCTAGATCAAAAACACTGACTAGATACCTGTGTGTGGGTTTATGATCATGTATAGAATACATGGGTTTTGTGGTGCCTGTCTTTTGTTGCTGCTTCAAAGCTTTGCCAGGTCATTTCTAGTTTCAGGTTTTTGTTCCAGTGGTTAAAATTTGTCAAAGACTGACCACTCTGTAAAATGTACAGTAGGAAAAGGGACCAAAGACTTGGGAGTAGTGTCTTGGAAATACACTGAAGACTTTCACTCTGGCTGAGGAAACAGATAAGGAGACAAGGAGAGAGATAAATAGATTTTTAAATTAAATCCTTATAATATGTGCTTCAACATCTTTACGATTGCATAGTCTGGTTTAACAGTAGGAGAGCTTGAAACAACAGAATCAGATGGCTGAGGAAGGAACTTTTTCAGTAAGTGGTTTCATATGTTGATTCATTTTTTTTTTTTTTTTTGAGACAGAGTCTCACTATGTCACCCTTGGTAGAGTGCTGTGGTGTCACAGCTCACTGCAACCTCAAATTCTTGAACTTAAGTGATTCTCTTGCCTCAGCCTCCCAAGTAGCTGGAACTACAGGTGCCTGTCACAACACCTGGCTATTTTTTGGTTGCAGTTGTCATTGCTGTTTAGCAGACCAGGGCTGGGCTCAAACCCACCAGCCTTGGTGCATGTAGCTGGCACCCTACTCACTGAGCTATGGGCACAGAGATTGATTTATTTTGAGATGGGGTCTCACTGTGTTGTCCAGGCTGGTCTCAAACTCCTGGGCTCAAGTGATCCTCTCACCTCAACTTCCCAGGTAGCTGGGATTTTTAATTGCAAAGTGGCTGCTCTTGTTGACAGTAATTGCTTCTCCACCTCAATGAAAAGCTCTTGTACTAATATTAAGGCTATCCCTAAGAGTTTAACTAACTGACCAAAGTCAAATGGAAAAAGGTTCATGGGGGCAGTTAAGAGAAAAGAACCAAAAAGTGTCCAGTGTCCTGATAATCCAGGGAAGACAGAAAAGCAAAGAGAATCCCAAGGTCTGAAGTGGAAGGAAGGGGAAAGGAATAAGTGAATTCTAGTTAAGTCTGCAGTGAAAGTCAGATGAGTGGAACCCTCAACCAGAGCCTTAGAGGTGCAGGAGAATTAGGTCAGAGGTATTTTGTCCAAGCCAGTGTAGGAAACATAAGGTCTAGGAGCAAGGATCTGTTTTCTCAAGGGCCAAGAGACTCAGACAAACATCATAGATTGGTGTGTGAATGAAACCAGTATACATCTAAGGAGACAGGCTTCCTAAAGGGTACTAAATTCAGGAAGCCAGACCTGGGCAGTGTTTGGATTGATTCCTGAGTAGAACAGTGTGTATTGTTCTGGAGATGCTAACCAGAACACAGGGTGTGCCTTTAGAAAGTCTCACCAGGTCAGGCACCATGGCTCATGCCTATAATCCTAGCACTTTGGGAGACCAAGACAAGAGGATAGTTTGACATTAGGAGTTCAAGACCAGCCTGAGCAACATGGCAGGACACCATCTCTGCAGAAAATTAAAAAATAGCTGGGCACGGTGGTGCACACCTATAGTCCTAGTGTCCCCAGCCATTCAGGAGGTTAAGGCAGGAAGATTGCTTGAGCTCAGGAGTTTGGGGTTGCAATAAGCTAAGATGATACCACTGTACTCCAGCCAGGGAAATATAGTGAGACCCTGTCTCAAAAAATCAAAACACAAACAAACAAAAGCCTCACCAGGCCCTAGAAACATTCTGAAGAAAATTGCTATCAGGGCCAGGCTATGAGGAAAAGATCATTGCTGAGGTTGAGAACCCCTGATCTGGTCAGCAGTAGTAGATTTGGAAACCATTAAGGCAGGATACTTAGCAGATGTATTTCTTCACATATGCAAGGGTTTAGAGTTGAGTTTAAGCAAGTAATTTTCCATCTCTAAGCTTTAATTTCCTTCTGCACAGGTTATTGTAAATCTCATTGAGTTGTTACATGACTCAAATTAAGAATTTGGGCATCAAAGTGCTTTGATAATGGCAAAATGCTATCCGCCTGAGTCGTTTACTCCTCTGCACCACTCTTAATGATCCAAATCACAGGAATACCTACTGCTTCTGTATCATTTACTGGAAATACATCCCAGACTCCTCTTAAACCATGTGCAGCATCCTGGTGGTCTCAAAGTCCTCTATTGAAGACCTGGGGCTACATTATGAGCAGTAGAAGAAAGCTCCCTCTTTCAGGTGAACTAGGACTTGGATAGGGCTTTCTGCCATGCCCATAGCTTTGACTCCGTGAGACCTTTGAGGAGACTATCGTATTTTTAAGGAGTTGACTAGTTCAGAAGTATGAAGCCATAAAATGTCTTCCAGTTTCACTATGTAAGGCTGGTTGTCGCAGAGTTGTAACTGTAGTCATTCTTCAGAGTGGCAGAATCAAGATTAGGAAGCTTAGTCACAGGTAGTGCCAGACAAATGCCAAAATTCATCCTTCTGGATGCAAGGAAAGTGATGGGATAAGCTGCTCCTGAGATTACAGAGCTCAGGCCACTAGAAAGTCAATTCTAGAGCTTTAACATCTCATTTTCAGCAGAAAGACATTTTCACCATCAACTCCAAGGTATGCATGCACAGATGCTCTGCTTTACTGAAAGTCCTCCTTTTGTGATATGAGTCAGTGGGGAACACACAGAAAGGTACCTGGAGCTACAGGTTCCTCTGCTCTGTGAACTTCAGATAGACTCTTGACCTTCCCGGCACTCACAGGCAGCTTAGGCTGAATGGGCTGAAAGCCAAAACACCTTTACCAGACAAAGATAACTCAGACCAAAATAGGCTGGGTTCTAAGACCTCTCTCCAGCAGGGCCTTAGGCTACTTCAGGAAAATCCAGCAAAAGTGAGGATTGAGAGGATTGAGAGGCCAAATGGGATTCTATTTTTCCCACTGCAGTGCAGAAAAAGAGGCAATTTGACCTAGTTATTGAACACAGGGTTGAGTCAGGGACCTGTGCTCTGGTCCTAACATTGCCCAGGGTCAGCTGTGTATAACTCTTAGGTGGTCTCTTAACCTCTCTGTGTCTCAGTTTCCACATCTTTCAAAGGGGAATAAGAAAGTGGCTTCTTCATAGTATTGCTAGGATAAACAAAGAGATAAAATGGAATAATTCATGTAAAAACCCATGAATAAAAGTATAAAAATACCATACAAATGGTAAGATGCTCAAAATGTTGTCTGGTATCCTCCAGTTTCACACCCTCCACCCTGCCCAACCCTAGCTCCATGGTAAGGAATTCTCTCAGAAAAGAAAGCCCTTTTCCTCACTGCAGTTTTGTGTACCAGAGCCCTTCTGTGTCAGGGTTGATAGGTTCCTCTAAGCCAGGATGACAATCTTGAGGGTCCTTTTAATGGGAGCCCAAGCCATAAAAAAGCCTATGAAACATGTGAAAAACACCATGGTATCTGCCCCTCCAAACCTCTGCATGAGTCCTAGTTAGTAAGGGCCAGGAGCAGCTCAAAATGAGAAGTTCCTAGGACCTTTACTAAAAATGCTGAAGCCATAGAGGTGGCAGCATCCCCTTGGTGTGAGAGCCCTGCCAGCCACTCACACAGGCAGCACAGAATCCATGCTCGCATGTGGCTCACCTCCTGTCCTCTGTACTGTACTTAGGAATAGAACTAAGCCTGATCAAATGAGCAACAGCATTTTCTGCATGGTTTCCCCAACACTTGGGCACTGGCAATTCTCACACTTCCTTCTAAACTACTAAGGTAGCCGCCTTCTAGTCATCTTCTAAAGTATCTTCACAGAAGAACATCAATAATTCAAAACTTAACTTCTCCCCCCAAATATGCTCTTTTTCTTTTCTTTTCTTTTTCTTTTTCTTTTTTTTTTTTTTTTTTTTTTTTTTTTTTGAGACAGGAGTTTCACTATGTCACCCTCAGTAGAGTGCCATGGTGTCACAGCTCACAGAAACCTCAAGTCTTGGGCTTAAGCGAGTCTCTTGCCTCAGCTTCCCAAGTAGCTGGGACTACAGGTGCCCACCACAATGCCTGGCTATTTTTTGCTGTAGTTGTCATTGTTGTTTGGTAGGCCTGGGCTGGTTTTAAACCCCTCAGCTCCAGTGTATGTGTGTGGCGCCCTAGCTGCTGAGCTATAGGCACCAAGCCCATATATGCTCTTTTTTCACATGCTCTCATTCTATGGGCAAAACTGATTTGGGTGTTAAGCAAAATGACCTTCTTTGCCTCACTTCAATAAGTCACTGAGGCCAAAAATCCTGTGATCTGATTAACTCTTGAACTCCTTGCCTCTTCTTCACGCCCATCATTACCGATGTCACTCAACCTCCTATTTCTCCTTTATACTATTCTGGTATCCCTTCCAACAGCTAAAGTGGCCATTCAAATTAATCAAACCATGTCCATACTAGATGGAAATCTTCATTCATCTATCACAGCCTGGAAGACTGAATCCCAGCTCCAGAACATAATTGACTGGGCATTCCAACCTCTCTGGTTTCAATCACTCCCATTACTCAATGGATCTTATGTTCCTACCAAGGCAAATTACCTGAAGCCCCCTAAGTACCCTAGGCCTTCACTTACTTCTGGAGGCCTTCGTAGTTGCCATTCCCTCTATTTATTCTCCTCCTTCCCCGTTCTCATTAACCCAATTTCTCCTGCTTCAAATCTCAGCTTAAAATCATGTCCCTCAGGAAGTCTGTCAACAGCCCCCTTTCCCAGAGTTAGGTGCTGCACTGGGTACCCTCCAATGACTATCACAGACTTTATCACAATTTACTGTTGTGGCTTATTTAACTATCTATTCTACTAGACTATAAGCTCCAATGTGAGACTATCTTATCCACCAAGGTGTGCTTGGCCCTTAGCAGAATGTGTGCCACACATTGAAAGATTTATATATGTATATATCTTTCAATATTGAATGAACAAATAAGCTGATGGTAGTTGGTGCAAATATAAGAAAGCAAACACCTACAAGCCACAAAAGGCCATTTATAGTGCCTCTAAGACCTCTAGACCTAACCATTTAACAGGATAGGACAGGACAGGCACAAAGCAAAGCTTCAAGAATCACCAGGAATTTCCAAATTAACATTTCACTTTTGTTATCCTTTCCCTGTGCAAATTCTCCTCAAATGTCAGTGAAACTGACTAAGATATATGTGGCAATGGTACTTCTTCTGGGTGTAGCAAGATTTAGGTACACCGAACAACTAGAATAGCTAGGGCTTCAGGGCCAGAGGGATATTGTAGGGCTAAGGGTATAGGCTGGAGGGGGGAACAGAATATCTGATAGAGCTTCAAGTCCAGGTTTGAATGGAGGCACGGGCAGGACAGAGGACACCAGGGCAGAGAAGGCAATAGAGTAAACACGGCCAAAGGACATGAGAAGCTGTAGGTAGAGGGCATGACACAGTACTAAGACTCCAGCTAGAAGGGCAGAAATGGGACTAGACCTGGTAGGGGGGACTCAGATGCTCATTTACTTCTGTAGACCATCCCTGAAGACCACTCACCCATAAATTCAATTGATTCAAATTCTAAAGTCAACCAACTTTGGATTTGGGGGCTACCCAAAATATATTCCCCATATTCAATACAGAAGGAAAAGTTCAGGCTTTGGACTCTATAACAGATTCCTCAGCTCTTTCTTGTACTAGCTATAGGGCTCTGGATTTCAGTTTCCTAAGCTATTCAAAATGGATGCTCACCTCACACAATTGTTGGGAAGATTAAGTGAGGTGATGTTTGCAAAGCACCATACAGAGTTCCAAGCACAGAGCAAGTGTTCAATAAATTGGCTTTCTTCCCCTTACAAATGAAACCCAGTAGGCCGCATTTTAAATGTGTATATGGGAATAGGAATGGGGGTTGAGGAGGATGTATTTTGCTGACCCATTAAGACAGGAGGCATGAGTCAGGGCTGTGTAGCATCCAGGGATGGAACAGGGACATATCTCCCCCTACCCTATCATCCTCATCCAGGTGCCTGGTGTCTTGGTTGGCAGTGGGTCCCATGTGGTCAGGGAAAACAGGATCCATTAGTACCTTTCTCACCACATTCGGAGAGGAGTGCTGGATGGTGCTGTCCACTGGGGGGACATTGAGAGGGGGTTCTTCCCCGGATACTTGGGGCAAGGCAGCAGCAGTATTCTTATCCAAAGGGAGAGCTGGCTTTGGGCACTCAGATGCTGGGGACTCATCTGTAGCCTGGAAAAGAAAATATCAACTTGATTTTCTTATGCAGAGAGTAGTAACAGCAGCAAGAGCAAAGGCTGGTATCTACCCTGCCCATTGTCACCACCTACACATGTGAATTGCTCAAAAACTTTTTAGGAAGAAAAATATTCTTTATCTAAACTCTCCTAAGACTAAATCCTAACATGACAGTCAAAATAGAACCCAAACTGAGAATTCTGAGCTAATTCTGTCATATTCATTTTAGCTTGTGGTCCTCTATGAACCCTAGACCCTTAAGTCCTTTTCTACCATCACGGGGAATATTCTATATATCCTCAAAGGAACGGAGTCTCAGGAGAAGATATTTGAAGCAAGACCTGAAGTTGTTAGTGCTGAAGCACAATGTGAGGACTTACGTTTTGTAATAAAATTTTATAGAGCTCCTTTGAAGATATAAATGTGATCAGAGAATTAAAGGAGATGGCACCACAGAAAAAATGAGAAAAGATATGGAGAAGAGGCTAGAACAGGAGGTCCTGGAAAAAAAGAAAAGCAGGAGCTAAGAAAGAAGATGTGGGATGCAGCAAAGATCCCAGAGGTACAAACTTCCCTTCTTTGATTGTCTTTTTGCTAAGAAAAAAGAGCAGCATTCTACATACCCCTAAGAAAAAAATAATCCCTCTTCTGCAGCATTATAGAAAAGTCAGATCTGGATCCAAGCACTAGCTCTACCTCTCAATATTGTAGAATCTATAGGCAAACTACTTACCCTTTCTAACCCCCACTTCTGTACCTACAAATCACAAATAGTAATGACTACCAAACAGCATTGTTGGTAGGATCAATGATACAAAGCATAAAGAACACACCTAGCTTAATAGATGTGAAATAAAGTTTAAGTCTGTATCTGTGCAGTGTAATAAAAGTGTTGCCCAGTAGCATCTAACACATACCCTCACATGACTCCTTAAGTTCTGCCCTTTCCCTTATTTAGAATTCACAAGTTTCCAGAAGCAAGTTGGGAAGGTTACAAACATAAGAGATAGCAGGCCCAGCAGGATGCTCATACCTATAATTCTAGCACTCTGGGAGACCAATATCACTTGAGGTCAGGATTTTGAGATCTGCTTGAACAAGAGTGAAACCCTGTATCTACTAAAAATACAAAAATTAGTGGGGCGTCTTGGCATGCACCTGTGGTCCCAATTATTCAAGAGGTTGAGGCAGGAGGCAACTGATGATGCCACTGTGCTCTACCCAGACAGAGTGCAACTCTGTCATGCACACACACAAAAAGTATAAGAGATAGCCTCCCCTCTGTGCTGGCACTGGCAGGAGTCCAGCATAGCTCAGAAAGTACCATCCATGGACAAGGTCTTTAGTATCATCCAAGAAAGCAGGGCTAAGCCAGGTGACTCTGAAAAGTACTGAGCCTACATCTGTGGTGGGACTAGGTATTATGGGAACAGGGTAGTTTTGAAATGTGAGGGCTGAGCAAAGCCACCCTAAGATGAAGAGGCTGTATTCCTGTGCCACTGTGTGACTGAAGATGCTGTCGCCTGAACAATCCTAGGATGGGCAGAATAAGTACCTGCCCCAAGCCACTCTGAGGCTTACCTGTGGTGTCTCTTCCTGGCTCTGGGACTGGACAGGTGCTGGCTGCCTCACGATATAGTTGATCTGCCCCACAATAGTTTGCTGAAGATGCTGAGGAGATTTGGTCTGACTCAACTGCAGGCTGGGCTGTTGAGCCTGAAGGAGAAGCTCTAAGTCCTTCTGCATTTCCTCCAGCTCAAATTTGTGGTGCATTATATCCATGTTCTGGGAACAGGCAGGCCCAGAAGAGCTCTCCTGCTGACTAGAAGCCAGATGCTGCGATGGAGGCAGAGGTGGGGGTGGCTGCTGTGGGGGAGGAGGTGGTGGGGGCAGTGGAGGTGGCAGCTGCTGCTGTGGCTGCTGCTGAAAGTGACTGAGCTTCAGCTTCTGCTGGTGGCCAAACTGAACTTGGATAGAGGGTGTCTGTAAGGTGGGCTGGGCATGGGATCCTTGCTGAACATCCTGTGGAGGGACGATGCACACAGGCTGGGAAGTCAGCTGCTGCCCCAGCCTCTGGGATGTGCTCTCCTGCTCCACAGGGGGCTGGGTTTCCAGCCAGGGCTGTAGTAGCTTTGGTGGATGAGGACTACAGGCCAGCTCCTTCTCCCTGGGCAGTAGGGTGGAGCACTGCAGTGGGCCCAGCTGTTGGGGCACCATCTCAGAGGTCTGCCTAAAGCTGTGGGCTGGGTGTATGCTGGGTGGTGGGACCTGGCCTTTAAAGGAAGGTGACACAGGGGAGCAGTGGGAACAGCACACAGACGTGGAGCATAGTGTTGGAGACTGGAACTTATGTGAGGGGTGGCTAAGAGCCTCTTGCTGAGCCACTGGAGATTGGTGGTTTTGATAAAAGGATGATGGCCCCTGTAAGCCTCCGTAAGCAGGAGTATCTGCTCGAGATAGTTGTCCACCTTCAGTTGTTATACAGCCTGGAAATTCAGAATAGAGTTTTTCAAAAAGTAATCAGCAGTATCTCCCCCCTAGCTGCTTCCTGCTCCTAGGACCAAAGGACATAGACATTATAAAATTCAAATCCTGATCGCCAAGACTCTGTCTATAATGATTCCACCAGTGTGGACCTGCTCTGGGGCTCAGAATATTTGAGAAATTAGCCTAACATCTACCAGATGCTTAGCCTGACTCTGTTTCTGTACTACTCCTTTTTTTTTTTTTTAACAGAAAAGAACAGGCTCTGAGAAAAAGGATCAACATTGGTGGTGAGGAAGGAGTGTGCTAGACAGTAGCAAAGGGTAGAGAGTCATTCTTGGGACCAAGGAGCAAGTCTGCAGATACAGGTGTGGAGCACTGTATCAACAAATAAGGTGGAAGAAGAGTGGGGAAATCCTAATCACAGGTTAGTGCCAGGCACCAGCACTGCCTTCTATGCTCTTTGGGCCCCTTGTACATGAGTAGACCCACTGCTAGCTCAGTCTAACAGCCCCCTCATTTCACTGTTTTGATGAAGCTTACTTAGAGGAAGACTAAGCACCTCAAGGGCAAGGAGTGTGTTTTACTCACCTTTGGTCTTTTAGTGCCAGAGCAGGTGGCCACCAAAGGTCTGCTGAAGTATATCAAAGGGGGAGAGGGAGGCCAGGCGTGGTGGCTCATTCCTGTAATCCTAGCACTCTGAGAGGCTGAGACAGGTGGAACGCTTGAGCTCAGGAGTTCAAGACCAGCCTGAGCAAGAGTGAGACCCCATCTCTACTAAAAAATAGAAAAACTAGCCAGGCATTATGGCAGGGGCCTGTAGTCCCAGCTACTCGGGAGGCTAAGGCAGAAGGATCACTTGAGCCCAAGAGTTTGAGGTTGCTGTGAGCTATGAGGTCACAGCACTCTACCCCTGCAACAGAGTGAGACTATGTCTCAAAAAAACAAAACAAAACAAACAAAAAAAAAGCAGGGGGAGGGAAGCAAAAAATACCTAAATACCAGTGATCACTTTGCCAAGTTCAAAACCCCTTCAACAAGAGTAACAGCCTTAAATGAGGGCAGCAGTTGGCCATCAATTTAACAAACTCATTAGTCTGTCAATACAGTCACAACTTCAGGTTGTCCATAGTCTGCCTAAGACTGAATGCTAGCAAATTATTGCAGCAGGGAAGAAAAAAGCATGAAGTCATGAATTACCTGCTTACATCTCAGTTCTGACAGATGTGTGTAAAACATACACACACACAACACACGCACACATACACATGTGCACATGATCTTACTGCGGTTGAGATACCTCTGCTTATGCCCATACACATATACCCTGTATACCTCCTGAGACATACATTTGCCTGCATTCTGGAGAGCAGGGGCACTGTCTCATCTCCTCTTCAGCAATGAAATCAAGGTAAAAGGTATATTTGTGCAGAATGTTTAAACTCATTTCAATTGGTCCTAACACAAAGTCCTATACTGCCATTGTTATTTAACTTTCCCACCCTCCCCAGACCCCACAAAAAAAAAAAAAGGTTTGCTGAATGACTCAATGACCACTGGCAGCCTCAGAGTGTGCCTTTTCTTGGACATATGCTGACCTACCCAGCAAGCTAAGCATATGCTCTATATTCATTCCTAGAAATTAGGTCAAAGCCCACAGGGTGGGCCCTGGCTCACCAAGGGAAGCCAGTTGCTTGGTCCAGAAGTTAGGTTCCCATGTGAATCTGATACTCCAAGGGGAGCCAGGATCTGTATTACAACTTGTTTCCAGCAATCTCTGCATCTGAAACACAATCTGACAATAGCACCAAAGGTCATTTATTCATGCATCTTGTGCCTGAATGACAATTTCCTTTCTCTCACTCTTTGGACAAATTGAAAAGCTCAAAGTCAGAGCTCTTTAGCCTCTGATCCTCCCCTATATTCTCATTCCCTTGTACCTTAGTACATTCCCATTCTCCCAGTAGATCTGCTTCCTCTCATCAAGGATTCTGGAACCCCTACATTCTTATCTCTTCCAGTCCTTAAGTGATTTGTAATTCTCCCTCACTGCCTGGCAGCTCCATCCATTCTACCATCACTTCAATTTAAAAACCTACAGAGAGCAGACATTCTCTGAGCTCCCATTACTATCCTTCCATCCTACTCAATTTCCCTCTTCCCCCACTCATCTCTTTCATCTATTCCCATCACTCACTTTTAATCTAGATTTTGGCAAGGGTCCAATTTACCCTGCCCTCCTCTAGTTAACTAATGTCCCAACCAACATCTTGCCTATCATTTCCTTGATCTCTTTAATGTCAAACACCTTCACCTAGAAGGGTGTGGTAGCTCACATCTGTAATCCTAGCACTCTGGGAGACTGAGGCAGAGGATCGCTTGAGCTCAGGAGTTCAAGACCAGCATAGACCAGCATAGACCAGCAAAGAATAAGACCAGCATAGACCAGCATAGACCAGCAAAGAATAAGACCCTGTCTCTACTAAAAATAGAAAAATTAGCTATGCATTGTGCTGGGCATCTGTAGTCCAGCTACCCAGGAGGAGCCCAAGAGTTTGAAGTTGCTATGAACTAAGTTGATGCCATGGCACTCTAGCATAGGCAACAGAGTGAGACTCTGCCTCAAAAAAATAGAAAAATCAGCTTCACCTCTGTTACCATACTTTGACCCTATTCATCATCTAGACCATTTTACCCATGAGACCCTTAACCTTCAGTGACCCATACTCCAATCATAATGAGCTCTTACTCTTTCAGAGCATGTTCTTCAACTCCAATGAATTCTCTAAGCTCAGCTCTTTCAGTCCATTGGGTCTCTCAGCTTCCCATCATTTTCAGTAATAATATCATTAGTGTCCTAATTCCCTCCCGCTCACCAATTCCTAACCTTACGTCAATCTAGCCAGCCCAAAGCCATGTAATTTAGGGGTACTTCAGTAGTCATAATTTCAGCAGCAACTCTCAGCCCTTTTCCTTGTCACTGTCCTCTTCTACTGTCCTCAATGACTATTTACAATCTTCACTCTGGTGCCACTTATCAATATTCAACCCTTTTTTTTTTTTTTAGAAACAGAGTCTTATTTTGTTGCCCTCAGTAGAATGCCGTGGCATCACAGCTCACAGAAACCTCCAGCTCTTGGGCTTAGGCAATTCTCTTGCCTCAGCCTCCAGAGTAGCTGGGACTACAGGTGTTCACCACAATGCCTGGCTACATTTTTGTTGCAATTTGGCAGGGGCTCGATTCGAACCCACCACCTTTGATCAGTATTGGAGCCAGCACCCTACTCACTGAGCCACAGGCACCACCCAATATTTAACTCTTTTATCATCTCCTCTACTTCACAGAGAAAAAAAGAAATGATAAAGGACAAACTGCTCCAAAGCTGTATCTTTCGTACCTTCAAACTTAACTACATTATATTGCCCCTGTCCTGTTCTCCCATCTCAGATGAAGGGAGCATCCTTGTGTCTAAAAGTCAACCAGTTCACTCTAGATCCTACCTCTTCCTGCCTTCCCACTATGCTCACTCCACCACACATCCCTGCTATCTTCAAACTCTTCTCACACAGAAATGTGTGCAAATGTTTTCCAAACTTAAAAAATAGTCTTCCCCAACTCTGCCTCCTTCTCAAGATGCTTCCTTTCTTTTCACATTCTTTTTACTTCTGTCTCTGGCTCCTCACCTCTCATCCTCATTCTCCTCATTCTGGCTTTTGAACCTTCTACGTTGGTAAAACTTCTTTCAAAAGTTCACCTGATTCCCAGATCTCAAGGCTTCACTTCACTAGTCATCCTTTTACCTAGGTAGCATTGACAGCGTTGAGCACTTAAAACTTGAATGCACCCTGTTAATTTCTGTGCACCACATTCTATTTCTCCTTCAACCTCAGACCATTGTTCTCACTCTCCTTCACTCATCTTCTAACTGAAGATGATGGTATTCCCTGGATTCTTGATTTGCCCAGTTCTTCTTCCACACACTCATCAAAGTGACATCACTGATATCCCAAGGACTCATACATCTCTACATTCCACCTTGACTTTTCTTCTTACTTCCAGACCCATATCTCAAAACAGTTTTTGGAAATCTCCTTTTGGATTCCCTACAGGTATCTTAGATTCAATGTATCCAGATATAAACTCCATCAGCTTATCTCAAAATTCTTGCTCCTTCTGTAGTTGATCTACTCCACAATAGTTTGCTGAAGATGCTGAGGAGATTTCCTCTGACTCAACTGCAGGCTGTGCTGTTGAGCCTGAAGGCGAAGCTCTAAGTCCTTCTGCATTTCCTCCAGCTCAAACTTATGGTGCATTATATCCATGTTCTGGGAACAGGCAGGCCCAGAAGATGCTTCTTCTCCTGGGCATCAACATCCTCCTAAGCCTAACACTTCAACAGTATCTTCAATTCCTCCCTTCTCTTAGCTTCCCATTTAGACCCCAGTAACTCTCTATGGAACTTCCAGCATGGTGTTTATGTCCAGGATAATACCTGAATCCATGACCTAAGACAAAGAACTACAGACTTTCCCAGCTGAGTTACCTGGGGTAAGATTGTCTCAGCACCTGGGTCCTTTGTACTATTGGGGTTTGGTAAAAGATGGTACTTATTTACTAACCCAAAGCAGAAGCCAGTAATTGAATTTGAAGGATAGATAGAGCTACTTTCTTATAGAACAACAGCAACAAAAAGTACTTCCAAAGACAGCCTCACTGCCCCGATAAGCAAAGGTAGTGGTACTCTGATCAGCTTCAAGGACAGGCTAAGGAATTGGAGGTTCCTCTTACCAGCTCTTTGCTGAAAAGGAAAGGGATGCTGGTCTTGCTGCAGACAGCCCAGTTGATGAAATTCTGCACATGCTCAAACTGACGGTTGAGAACCATGATGCTCTGTAACTGTTGTTCCAGCTTCTGCTTTCTCTCATTTGTAATGCCCTAGACATAAAGAGAAGACAGAATCCCTGATTCTGTTCTTGGACTATTGTCCTACTGCTTGGGAAGTCTGGTGGCCTATCTGTGTCAGTGTGACCACTAATGGAATCAGATGAGACTACACCCCTGAGAGGACATCAGGATAGGGTGCTGCCATGGGATACTGGCAGACAGAAGAATGGAAATAGAGATGGTGGGAGAGACTATATTACAAATAAATATGAAATGGGTAATAAACTAATGAGGAAACGAATTAATGTCTACATGACTTGGGCATAACTTGGTGAAGAAGGTGGATTGTTTTGTGAGTCTCTCTTCCTAGACTATTATCCTGCACAGTCCAGGATGGTAACTGCCTAAGAGACACAGCATGATGAGAGTGAGAAGTGATTTTCCAGCCCTTAACGAGCTACCCTCCCAAATTAGGTTGGGCATTTTGAGATACAGGGAGAAGCAAAGAGCTATAGAAACTACATATCTGGATTCTAGCTCAGGACATTCTGGGCCCTGGGACGAGTTTGATATGTGCCTGGCTTATGAACCAATGAGACCATAGAACCCCTTCATCTGATCCATCTGTCCATGTATACCTCCAGCTCTTCTATGAGCCCATTGGCCTGTTTGTTCAGCTCATTCATCAGAACCATCTTGGCCATTTTGATCTGGTTTTCCACCTTCCTATGCTGATGCTTCACTTCAAAAATCCTGCAAACATGATGGGACAAAATATGGTGAGTCCTTCCCTTATAGTCTATAAGGGCTGAGAAACACAAGACCCAAACTCGGAGGCTGCCTATTAAGATCATACCCCACCAGATACAAAATAAAGAGAGAACCTTCCTCCACCACCCACCCACTCAAAACCAAGCCTACTTGATTTAAGAGGGCAAATGGCCCAAAGGTGAACTTGGTTTTCTCTAGGTAAACCTAGTAGCTCACTGGTTGGCACAGCACTGGAGACCAAGAGAAAGACTATGGGTATGCTTTCACATAATTTTCTGTATTAAAAAGGAGGACATTTTAATAAATAGTGACATGAGGTAAAAAAGAGCATGGGCAGAGACAGAAAGCAGACTAGTGGTTTCTGAGGAGTAGGAGGTCCTAGGGGGGAGAAAGGGGAGTGACTAATAATGTACATGGGGTTTCTTTTGGGGGTGATAAAAATGTTCTAAAAGTAGACAATGATTATGTATGGTTGTACAATTCTGTGAAAATACTAAAAGCCAATGAATTGTACATTTCAAAAGGGTGATTCTATGGTATGTGAGTTATAACTCAGTGAAGTTGTTTTAAAAAAGAACATGGGCTTTGAAGTCACTATAAACCAACCTTCCAAGCCCAAATCATTCACGGACTAGCTGTGTGATCTCAGGTAAGTCACATAACCTCTCTGAACCTCAATTTCCTCATCAGTAAAATGGGAGATAATCCCTGGATGAAAAAATTATAAGAATTGAACAAAATAATGCACATATGATGCCCGACTCAGTGCCTGAGACATGATGAGGTCTCAGTACCTACTAATTCCTCTTCTTATGTTATATCATTATATCATTTGTAGATTAGTACAGAAAACATTGGTAAAAGGGTAATAAAGGGCAGATTGCCACTGACTTGCTATTCTCTCATAATAAACAGCACTCTCTTCCCTAGTACCTACTCTGTACCCTTTTTCTCAAGCACCTACTTCTAGGCAGTCCATAAGTTTATTCTTTGGCCCAGATTCACTCTGATCATCCTGACCTCGCTTGGCCTCAGTCACAAGGTGATGATCCAAAGACCCCTCACTGTCTCTGAGACCTTTAACACCAGGACATATGCCTCCTAGGATATATGCCCACATTGCTTAATCACATGTCTTCTTCATAGACACTACGTCTGATAGCCTGGTATTGGAACCAGGATGTGAGAGAACAGAGCATTTCCAGCACTGGCAAGGCTCTAGCTTGTGCTACCTGTCTTCAATTTGCTTTGCAGATGTCTGTAGACTGGATTTCTTATGTGCCACCTGTGTTGTCACACTTTCCAGAAGCATCCTCTGGTTTTGCAAAACTTCTTCAACATGTCTGCACCTAGGGGATGAGGCAGAGAAAAAGCTAAGGAGGGCTGATTCCTATTCTAAACATGCCAGCCAACCAAAGTCCTCACAGTGCACTGTCTCAGCCAGGACCATGAAGGCTATGATTACATCCAGGAAAGTCAAACGCACTGCAGGTTCTTGGCCCAGTAGGACTTTTCGAGTGAAGCCCTACAACAAGAACAGAGAAAAACTTCAACCCTGGGGCTACAGGTTGGCTTGGGCAGGAAGAGGATTTTGATGCTCAGGATTTTGATCCCAGAGCTCTCACAAGTAAGGAGTCCAGAGCCCTCCCAAGCCCCCTTCCAGGCAGCCTTCCAGCCCCACCTGTGTTCTTTGTGTTCTACCATTAGGCAGCTATGGCATGTGAGCACGTCACAGGTCTCGCAGAACAGCTTGAGTACTTCTTGCGTATGTAGAGGACAGTACAAGGCGAACTCCCCAGAACCATTGTTCACCCCTGCCAGAGAAGATGGAGAAAGTGGGCTTCTCTTGCTCAGGTTAACCTCTCAGTTAAGTTTTGCTGAGTGGCTCTTGGCCTTCAGTGGACACCACAGAGATACAGAGCTTAGGGGAGGATGTGCAAAAAGGATATGCCTAACCAGGGCCACAAGGAGAAATTCAGGCTTAGTTTCACTGGATTTGCCCAGCTGACTAGAAATAGCACTCTGTCAAGCCCCAGCATCCCTCCACCTGCCAGAAGCTGAGGAAGGTACTTGATACTGCTGCATGTGAATCTCTTGAAGAATAATGAATTCTTAAAAATTAACCTAAACTTCTTCATTAATCAGGGTTCTATTATTACGAGGCTAAAACTGGCTATTCAGCTTTTCCAGGCTCCAGGCTGGATCTAATGAACTGCGAACTCTGGTTCCTGTAGGTCTGACAATGTAAAACCCCACCCACAATTCAAGGGGCCTTGGGAAAAGACTTTCAAGAAGACTATCATTTAAAATAAATGGTGCTGAATGGACAAATGGATAAGGTCTGGTCCAGACTGTCAAGTTAATCATGTAACCAAGTAGAAGTGAGATATGATTGCTCTAAATAGAGGTGAAAGGTAGGGAACTCAGCTAGCTTCCATGATAATTCAAGACTATTCCTCCCTGTACCATCTCACCCACACTCACCTACCCCATCCCCAAAAGAGAGAGACTAGAATGAGTCACCCCTTTGATTCTGAAGGAGACTTCCTTTTTTAAGAAAGTCTCTGAGACCACCTCTATCTTCTCCCCCAGCAAGAAACAAGCTCAAAGAGTTATGCTCCAGGGAGTTTAGGGTTTAGCATTGCTTTATGGCACGGGAGTAGGTGGGGAGGGGGGCAATTGATACCTGGAGATCCCTTTTGGGCCCGGGAAAAGAGCAGGCCCCCAGAGGCAGGGCCATGCCGGTGCTCCTCTGTGCAAGAGCTACACAGCCAGCGGTTGCAGTAGGTGCAGAGGATGTGTGCTGCCCTTTTCTCTTTGCACTCAGAGCAGTTCTGGAAGCAGAGAGTTCTGGAATTACTGATAATATCCTCATTTGGACCTGCCTCTACAAGTGACAAATGCTCTAAGGACTGCAGTCCTGTATGTCTGTTCCTGCAGTATTCTGGAGTATAGTCTATCCTAAGGAGCTGTCTGGTAATATGTAAAGGCTTATAAAGGAAAGTCCTTTGTGACTAAAAGGACAGTGGCTGCTTTGGGAGCTATTCATACAAATCCAGTGCTAAAACTGAGGCTACATAGATGAATAAGCCAAGGATCTGACCTCAAGATATGCACAGCCTGGGCCAGGTACAGTGGCTCATGTCTGTTATCCTAGCAGCCTGAGAGGTCAAGGTGGGCAGATTTCTTGAGATCAGGAATCTGAGAGCAACTTAAGGAAGAGTGAGACCCTGTCTCTACTAAAAAATAGAAAAACTAGCCAGGCATTGTGGCAGATGCCTGTAGTCCCAGCTACTCAGGAGGCTAAGGCAAGAGGACTGCTCAAGCCCAGTTTGAGGCTGCTGTGAGCTATGATGCCACAGCACTCTACCCAGGGCGACAGAGTAAGACTCTGTCTCAAAATAAATAAGTAAAAATATATGCACAGCCTGGAAAGGATGATAAAAGGATAAACAAGTACTAAGATAAAAGGATATAACAAGTACTAAGAAAGCAAAGGGAGATTTCCAGGAACTCAGCTTAGGAGTGGCCAGGAAAGTTTTCATATAGAGGTAACATTTGAGTTGGATATTGAATGACAAGTAGGTTCATCAGGCAGACAAGGGAAGAAATTGTTATAATAGAGGGAAAGTACAGGCAAAAGCAGAAAATTCAACATGCCTTCAGAGAGAAGAAAGCCCCAGATGTGGGAGTACACAGAAAGATGATCAAATACCATTAAAGAAGAGCAAGTACAAACTAACTTTCACAGCTGTGTTTCCACACCTGGGGTCTGCCTGATCTGAGAGTACCTAGGCTTCTCTTAGTCCAAATGTTCATTTATTTAGTTAGCAAATATCTTGCCAGGGCTAATATAAAACATAATGAGGAGAGAAGATTTGGAAAAATTTGGCCTCTGTGTGCCTGAATCATACAGGCTGCTAAAATGATGCGGATTCTGGAAATTTTACTAATTAAACTATCAACTTCCTGAAGGTAGAGTACATGAATCTATTTCCCTAGAACCCAGCCCAGAGCCTGGCACATGTCAGATACTCAATAAGACTTAGATACAGGAACAAGTAAGTAAATTAGTGAATGAATACAGTGTAGTGAAAAGCTACCTTAGTGGAGAAAGGGACAGAGGGTTACCAGTCAGTAAATGATGTAAAATTTCACAAAAAATCTTATAGTTGTTAAATACAGGCAAGATTAACATGCCCATTTAATCCAGGCTAGTGTGTGAATTTCAACTCGGGGGGGGGGGGATATAGAAAAGGAAATAAAAGCCAGTACTGGTATTTTTCAGTAAAAACTATAAAAAAGAAAAAAATACCTAGACACACTCAGTGATTCTTCACATACTTTAAGATAATAACATTCACCTTCTGCTCAAAGTATTAACATTAAAAAAAAAAGACAACCTATTATTTTCACTTAATAGAAAACCCCCTCTTTGTATTCCACAACTCAAACATTTTTATTTTCTTCTAGATAGAAGGATGGATGGATTGTTGATGATTGGGAAAAATAAGGGAATAACAAGTCAGAGTGATGAATGAATAGACAAACTGATGTACAGAGGACTCACAGGTTTCTGAAAAGGATCAGCTGCTTCTTTCCTTGTTCTGACTTACCCTGGCCATCTTGGGTTGCCCAGTAGGAGTGCACTGCATTAAAAAATGTTCAGTTACATTGCTAGAAATATATACTCATTTACATCCAGGACGGGAGGTAAGCTCTGCAGGGAAAGAAAGACAATAGAGTCAGAGCAACGTGGCAGATTATATATGAGGCCTAGACACAGAGCTTTGTAATACACTAAATAGCAATACCCTATTCATGCCAAAATGAGCTATGTGTGATGTCATAGCCTACATTCACCATGTAGATGCCCTGAACATGACCATCCTATTAGGGGCCTGCCCTACAAACAATCTGGTCTTCTTACATCTTTTTATTTACCTGGCCCTATCTTTTTCCCATCCCCATAAATAATGCTACTAGAAGACAAACCCTGCTCTGGTTCTGACAATTAGGGGCATTCCTGCTGTTCCCATTCCTCATTCCAAATCCCTGAAAGCCCACCTCCCATCACTGGCCAAGATTCTGAGTTAGTTTAGCCAGGGCACGGCTCCAGTCATGCAGGATAAATGAAAATCTCCCAGAAAGACAAGGCCTCCCTACCTGCTCATCTAGGAGGTATTTTCCTCTCGTTACAGCCAATACCAATCACTCTGTCCCCAGGGCTCAGAGATCTATGGCTGGGCTATCTCCACCTGGTCCCTGTTGGGTAAACCTTATATATGTGTGTTTCACCTATGAACACCTTATTCCCTCTCCCTGGAAAAATGCAACATTCTCTGACACATTCCTCAGCCTGCTGGGCCTCTGAGCTATATCAGTGGCATGATACTGCCATCTTGGAGACTACTGCGATTCTTCAGGCCCACCCCAATAGTAGTCACCCCACAGGGAACAAAGAAATGAGCCTCTTGAGTGGAGCAAGGTACCTACATCCAGGGTTGAGGAAGACCTAGAAAGAGGTCTACTATGGCAGTGAATATAGCAGTAACACTACAATTTCTCTGCCTTACCTCATCAAAATAGAGAAGAATGATACAATAGCAGTTGCTCTAGATTTGCAGGTGACAGATGTTAAGTCCAAATACCAGATTTGCCACCCAATGGCAAGTCACATAATGGGCAAGTAATTCAATCTCACTTAATTCCTCTCTGCCCCAGTTTCTTCTTCTGTAAAATGGAAAGGGAAAATAAGAGTAGTTGTGAGGATTAAATGAGATAATACCTGAGAAAGTGCACGGTCCTCTATGAATGCAGACTTTGAATTCAAAAGATTTCTCAAGACTCATTCATAAGGTGATAACCTCAATTATCAACTCTTTCTGGTGATAAGTTAGATAGTCTGCGTAGTTGACTGAAAAAAAAAATACCACAAATTCTTCCCCTCTCTATAACCATACCTTTGCAATACCACCAGCAGGAGTCTTTACCCTTTGAATCTAAGCTGGCCTTGTGACTTGCTTTGGCAACAGAATGCAGCAGCAAGTGACATCAGCAAATTCCAAGTCTAGACAACAAGTGGCTATATAATTCTGCCTTTGCTCTTAGAACTCTAAGACTGTCATGTGAAAAATCTAACCAAGGATTCAGAGTGCTGAGAGAGTAGAGAGCATGCAGAGAGAGGCATCAGCTGTCTCAGGCATCCCACCTGAAACCATCACAAACCAGCTAACCTCAACTAACCCACCAGTTAAACACAGACATAGTACTGAACACAACCAAGATAGGCCAGCCCAGCCCAAACCAAAACCACCATAGGAATCCCAGCCTAGCCTAACAACCTGTAGAATTATAAGCTAAATAAAGTTTAGCTGTTTTAACTACTATGTTTGGGGTGGTTTATTATGCAGCAAAAGCTAACTTATATACCTGGAAAAATCAAAATCCACAAAATCATTTAAAATAATGGTTTAGGCCAGGTGCCCTATAATCCCAGAACTTTTTCAGACCAAGCAGGAGGCTCATTGAGGCCAGGAGTTGGAGATCAGCCTGGGCAACATAGCAAGACCCTAACTCCACAAAAAACATAAAAATTATCCAGGAGTGATGGTGTGTTCCTGTAGTCCCAGCTACTTGGGAGGAAGATGGGAAAATTGCTTGAGCACAGAAATCTGAGGTCACAGTGAACTATGATCGAGCTGCTGCACTCCAGCCTTGGCAACTGTCTCTCAAATAATAAAACACTCTTCCCACCGCACTCTCTTGAGCAAAAAAAGAAAAACTCTATCAGTCTTCACAGAGCCATGGATGTCAATGACAAGAATAGTGGCCAGGCTGGGTGCCAGTAGCTCAATGGTTAGAGTGCCAGCCCTGTGCAAGGGGCAGGCAGGTTTGAACCTGGCCATGGCCTTCTAAACAAAACAAACAAACAAAAGAATTGTGACCAGAAGTAAACAAAGATGCTCTTCACAAATGACATCATCCAGGTGAATAAAGTCCCTCACTTCTTTTTTTTATTTTTTATTTTTTTTTATTTTTTTTTTTTTGAGACAGAGTCTCATTCTGTCTCCCTTGGTAGAGTGCCATGGCGTCACAGCTCACAGCAACCTCCAACCCTTGGGTTTAAATGATTCTCTTGCCTCAGCCTCCCAAGTAGCTGGGACTACAGGCATCTGCCACAATGCCGGGCTATTTTTTGTTGCAATTGCCACTGCTGTTTTAGCTGGCCAGGGCTGGGTTCAAACCTGCCACCCTCAATATATGGGGCTGGCACCCTCCCCACTGAGCCAAAGGCGCCACCTATCCCTCATTTCCATTTGGCTTGCCCTAGGGAGACCCTCCTCATAAACATGCTGCTTTAGGCTCAGCACCTGTAGCTCAGTGGTTAGGGCGCCAGCCACATACACTGAGCCTGGTGGGTTTGAGCCCATCCCAGGACTGGTAAACAATGACAACTGCAACAACAACAATAATACAAAAAAAAAAAAAGTTGCTTTAATTGTTGAAAGTGATTTGCATACGGCTTCCAACTCCCTTCTACTAAATGTCCAAATTTAATGAAACTTCAAATGGAACATTAAATGGAAAGCCTTATTAGCAGAATGAAAAGAGAAAAAACTGAATAGTTCAGGTAAGACCTCATCACACATCCTCTATCTCCCTTAGCCTTAAAGCCAAAATCTTCAGCTTGGCATTCAGTGCCCTTTGAATTTGGCCTTGCCCTTCTTTATTCTCATCTCTAGCTTCATATACCACACATCCTATGTCTTTGCCAATATCTCTTGAATATACCAAACCTTTGCATGACTCTGTGTCTATGAAAATGCTGTTCTCTGTTCCTGAAATAATGTTTTATCGTTCCTGTCCTTTTCATACAAACTCCTATTCACCCCTTCAAACCTGTCCAAATGTTCCACCTTTGAGAAGCAGGGCAAATTTCCTCCAGGATAAGTTAATTAGTCCCTCTTCTAAGTTCCCACAACATTGTAAATATACTTCTAGTGTAAGAAATATCACATTGCATTTTAACTATCTGTTCACATGTCTGCGTACAAAGTAATCCACTTGGTATTAAAGAATATTGTCTGATTTTAAGCTTATCAGACAATAACAGAGTAAGTCCTTTACATCATCAATAGGTTCTTAGAAACTGCTACTTCAAGTGAAATGACATAAAAAGAAACCAATTTTTTTCTCATTAATGTTACAAACAATGCATGTTGTTTCACTTACGATCATAGTTTCCACAATATACTGACAACATCATATGAGGACTTAATGGTATTTCTTCTGGGCTTCTGTGTTCCATGCGTATACCTTGCACCCACAGCCAGTGAGTAAAAGAAAGTAGTAAGAAGCCATCTGGAAGTCTTCTGGGTGACAAAAAAAAGCCAGCCCAGGATGATTTTAAAAAGCAAAACAAACAAAAAAAGCAGAGGTGTGGTGCTTAGAAAAGCTGTGAAATGGGAAATGTGGATTCCAGGGCCAGGACTGACACTATCTGTGTAATCTTGGATGAGTGATCCCTTTCATTGAACCTTACTTTCTACATCATTAAAACAAGGGGAATAGGAATAGCAAGGAAATGTGAATTATCCACCAACCTTTTTACTCTGACTATAGCAATCAGGCTTCATAAATATTTCCCTGGACAAGATAGGAGGGAACAGATAGCCAAAGGGCAATCTAGTTATCATCCTTGTAAGAAAAGCAGCTGGGTGGAGGGGAGGGCTGGGCTGAATTTAAAAGATTCCTCTTTTAAAGGAAAGATGAGGAATCATCACAGTGGTAGCCACCCCAGGGAGGCTACAGGTCCCAGAGTGGACACAGAGGACATGTGCTCTCTTTGTGTCAAAACACCTCTGTCAAGAAATTCTTCTCTCTCTGAGAAGGTCCCTACCCCTCCATCAAACAATGTCAATCTTGAGCTTTTGTTTTTTTAAGAGGATTCTCCATTTTTCAGTGAGGAGACCAAAACAAAGTTTTATTTTAGACAACATCAACTCTTAGAGCTGTGGATATATGGTATATAAAATAACCAAACATTAGTTATTAAGACATATTTAAATCACATTGTACATATTGTTTATATTTTAGTGCTTTTTTTTTCCTATTTGAGTTATTTAAGCAACAGCCTTGCATTTTTCTTTCACATATAGGAACATTAATTTTGAGAAATATAGAGCCATGACCCAAGGTCCACATGATTATCCCCAGAGGAGGAGGGGCTTCTGCTTCCAGAATGAGGAAGTCACAGGCACCAGTGGTGCTCCTGGGAGCCTAGGGACCTAGAAGAGCAGCTCTGAAAACTGAGGAAGTTCAATCTACTTGTCACAAGAGCAAATGCGAATTGGGAAATGTGGATTCCAAAGAAGTATGGGGCTGAAGAGGGGCTACTGCAGTAGAAAGCAAAGATGAGGAATCATCACAGTGGTAGCCATCCCAGGATAAAGACAATATTCTTTAATACCAAGTGGATTACTTTGTACGCAGACATGTGAACAGATAGTTAAAATGCAATCCATAATGCTTCTGGTCCCAAAGAAGCATGGGACAAATTTACATCTGTTTACCACTACCCTCTGAACCAGGGACTTTATATGTGTTAGCTCATTTAATCATCAAAGTATTTCTCAGAGATAGGTATTGTCCCTATTTTACAGTTGGAGAGACTGAGGCTCCAAGAAGCTGTCATCCATCAAAGATCATGAAAGATGGGCAGAACTACAGTTAGAACCCAAGTCTGCCTGTCTCTAAAACCTATGTTCTTTCCACTGTGCTGTACTCCTCTGTAATTCAACTGTAAATAAATAAGCTCATTTGTTTTAACTACATAATCTCATTATAAACAAAATATTTCATAATAATGATCAGATTCTATAATGTTCTAGACATTGGGAAAGAGAAGCTAGGAATGAAGTGTTAAGAAATATGATCTCTTTGAGAAAAGGCAAGTGCAATAGAGTTTTTCTGCCAGGAGAAAATAAATCTGGAGGCAGTTTCATTCTGTAGAGCAATAGTTCTCAAAATCTGCTACAAATTTAAATTGTAAGAGGTTTTGAGTATCCTGATATCTAGTTTCAATCCATACCAATTAAATCAGAGTTTTATTTAGTGGATTCCAATCAGCATTTTTAAAATTGCCCAGGTATCCAGGTACAATGTCACATGCCTATAATCTCAGCTACTTGGGAGCCTGAGGTGGAAGGATTGCTTGAGCCCAGGAGTTCTAAGCTATCGTGCAACATGATCAAACCTGTGAATAGCCACTGCACTCCAACCTGGGCAACATAGCGAGATCCTGTCTCAGAAAAAAAAAAAAAATTCCCCGGGTGATTATCACACACCACCAAATTTGAACATCAGTACCTTAGAGAGAGTACCCCTTTCCCTGTGGCTCAGCCTGATAGCTCGCCCTATACCAAGCAGCTGAGAAAAGCAGGGTCACTTGGTTTTTAAGAGGCTCCAGGAAGTTCTGAAAGACTCTGAATACAGCCATGATGTATTTCTCTTCTAAGTGAGAAAATGGCAAATTCCCACCAGACAGACAGTGACCTGATACCCAGGTAGTCTGGAGGTTGGTGCAGAATTGGAGGACACATTTTGCCTCCCCAAGGGCCCAGCTCAACTGAAGGACCCAGAAGCAGGTGTAGGGGAGCCGGAGGGTTGGCTGCTGGGGCCTAAGAGAGTGTGCTAAGCAAAGGGGATCTATGCTGGGTAGTCTACCCTTCAGATATGAATAGCAAGGCCAAAGCAACCTGGG
Source organism: Otolemur garnettii (assembly GCF_000181295.1). NCBI lineage: Eukaryota > Metazoa > Chordata > Mammalia > Primates > Galagidae > Otolemur > Otolemur garnettii. The sequence goes on from NW_003852396.1 coordinate 37,989,831, forward strand.
CTCCAGGGGATTAGGGCAGAAGAAAAATCTCAACGAGGTCTCAGAAAGCTGGTATTGAGTCAGCTCAGGCCACTATGTATACACCCCAAGTACATAAGCCTGAGCCCAATGCTAAGCAACCCTCTGAGGGTTAGGAAACCCTTCATTCCACAGATTTTGTTCAGGACCTTATGAAATCTCAGCTAAGATCTAAGCTCTAATCCCAGAAGAACACTGGTGTCCTCTGAAGCAACCTGATGCTCCTCTGCCAGTTCTCACCTGTAGAACCAAAACTGGACAAACTTTCATTGATCCTCTAGCCAACTGCATACCCCAAAGATGGTGACACAGAGGCCCTGAGAGAGGAAAAGACTTAGGTAAAAATTACACAGCCCTTGTAAAACACAGATGATACCCTGAACCACTGGGCAGTCCCTGATTACCTCTGTAGCCACAAGTAAAACACTCTACCTCCCTATGTCTCTGTCAGGCACTGAGCACAGAGAAAAAACACTGTAATTGTATCCCCTGGCAGGTTGGTCATCCACACTTAATAATTCCTGCCCTTCCATCCCCAGGCAGTCCCAGTATACTGAGCATCAGCTAAGGCCCCCACCAGATAGCCTTCTGAAGCCTTCCTGTAGCCCACAACTGAGAGCAGCACCACCTTTCAGAAACATACTGCACCCACTCCCCAGTTACCCAACCCCTGCTAGAAAGACAGATTTTGATCCAAGTCACTCCTAAGGTGATTGCTGCTTCTGCCACCAGGTTTACCCATGGCTCTGTTGCCTGTGATTAGAACAACACCTGGAAGAAAAGTCATAGGATCAACAGGTGAGAACACCACAGGTCCCAGAGGACGGTGCTTAGCAAGCACCCAGGAGCACCCACCCTCCATGCTGCAGCAAGCCAGACTGCAGGGCCTAAGGCTCAGGGAGTGGGTACTGGGCAGGGTAGGGAGAGCAGCCTCGATCCTCTTCTCCCTTCTCTGATGCATCCTCAGCCAGGGCTGCATTTCTCTAGCTCAAGCTCACCTGAGATACTCCTGTAAGAAAGGGCTTGGTTGACTCCTCCTGTTCCTGTTTATCTTGAAGGCTCTGCAGCAATTTTCCAAAACTGAACAGCAAGAGGGAGACCTCAAAGAGGCGACTCTTTTCCTAGCTGCATCTCCTTCCTAATCCTCTGGGTGCCTTGGAATAGAAGCTCAGAAGGAAGAAAACGAGATTTTCAACTTTCAGGAACTACCTCTGTCGCCCTCTGCACTGCTCGGGAGGCCATCATTCTCAGCCTTTTAAGGACACGATCCAAAAATCCTTCAGCCCTCCATGTTCCCCAAAATGACAGTGCTCATGTATGGCTGGAACCTGCCCCGATCCGGCAGCTCATTTAAATAGAGCTCATCATAACAACAGTGTTGGTGGAGAAGTGAGTAGCTGCAGGGCCCTGGGGACCCCCTGTTTATACGTAGGAAGAATGATGCAATCTGGGTATCAAAATAGCAATCCAGAATGGAATAACAGGCTCACGCAGCAGCGGTGCCTGCACAGCCAGAGCTCAAGTTGACACACTCTGTCAGCCCCACACTGCTGCAGCGCGCAGATGCCAGGCACACATTCTCACCGCATCATTTAAAAAAACAGCAGGAGCCTGAGATATCCCCCCCATGCCCCCGGCATTGAAGGAGAGTGTTTGGGGGGGCTTCAACAGACATTAAAATCTGTCTCTTACACACTCACCTGCTCCTGCCACTTCACCTGAAGTCCTTATCCTGTGACGTCACAGTCAGTTGCCATAGTGACCAACTGTCCGTCACAGGCAGAGGATTAGGACTTCAGACAGAGGAGACACACATGATACACAAAGGTCCTGGGAGGTGTCCCTTGGCAGCTAACTCTGCCCCCCTGGGAGATACAGTTGCACACAAGCAGGGGGGGAAAGGGGAAAGAAAACACAGGGTTGAATTGGAGGAAAGACATTAGGATGGGATAAGACTACAAGCATATAACATAATTTCAAAAGCACAGAACAACCAGATGAGGGGGCGTAGCCATGGATGAGCTGGGAAAGACTGGCAGGAAAGTAAACATCTGAAGGGCCCCAAATGCTAAGGTGAAGAGCTTAACCTTTATCCTAAAAAGTAACCCAAAAGAGTTCTGGAGAATGATTGGGCTGGTTTTACGACTGACTTGATGGACTGGACACAGAGAGGTCAGGGAAGAGGCTTGTCCAGAGCTTAGTGGGAACCTGAATGAGATTAGAAATAGAAAAAAGGCACAGAAGAGTCATTTCAAAGAGAACTGACAGGACATGACCAAATTAAGATGTTAGGGGAAGTGATGGTGTGTGAAGAACAAGAAATCAAGTGGCTGGGCTGCCATGAGGAAGAAGAACCATTGCCAAATCTCATTTTACCTATGTCCTCCTTTCTCTGGCATCCATACCTTTTTTTCTTTTTTTTAAATCTGTAAGAGGATGTTACTCTGTCACCCCGGTTAAAGTGTAGTGATGTCACCATAGCTCACTGCAACCTCAAACTCCTGGATTCAAGCAATCTCCTGTCTCAGCTTCGGGAGTAGTTAGAACTATGGTGCCCACCCCAACACTTAGCAAATATTTCTACTTTTCTTGTAGAGACAGGATCTTGCTCTTACTCAAGCTCATCTCCAACTTCTAAGCTCCAACAGTCTCCCACCTCAGCCTCCCAGAGTGTTAGGATTACCGACATGAGCCATCATGCCTGGCCTACACAATCTTAACATCAGGCCTCAGCCTGCCTTGCCCAAACCAGTGATTCCCAAATCTGGAGGATTCTAGAGATCCTGAATGGAATAACAGTTCCTCTGGATGTGGGTGTGAGACCAGAAATCTATATTTTTAGTATTTATAGCAAGTTTCCCAAATAATTCTTAGATATCCAGAGCAGCACTGGTTCAAGGACCAGCAATCAGGAACCAATGGCCTGAACAACTGCAGTAGCCTTCCAGGTCTTCCTGTATCCAGCCCTATTTCCTCCATAGACCTCACTGACCCAGAATAACTTTTTAAAACACAGATTTGACCATATTCCATTGACTAAAACCTAAAATGGGTCCCTACTGTCCAAGGAAGAGCACAAATTAATCAAGATACTTCATAATTTGGCCCTTTCTGAACAGAGTTCCCACTTCTCTCCTTTAAGCTTCCCATATTTCAGCCAAAATTAGCTCGCTCCTCTTCTCAAGTCTTTGCCCTGCCCTCTCCTCTACTCGTCATCCTAACACTATTCCCTGAGATTCTCTTCCATATTTTTCTGACCTGACCTTGTTTCTGCACAGCTATTCCTACTTGGTATCACCCACAGATTCAAACCACCCAGTTTCCCCAGATGGAGCCTAACACGGGGCAGAAAAACCACTTCCCGCCTGTCCTTGGGGAAGAAGAACAGAGTCATGTCTATTCATTTCCATGTTATCTATGGTTGCTCTTATCCTTCAATGGTAAATGTGACTGATTGTAACAGAAACTGTATGACACCCCAAACCAAAGATCTTTACTATCTAGCCCTGTACAGAAAAGTTTGCCCAACTCTCGCCTAAAGCTCCTTAAATTGCTCTAGCCTCACCCTTTGGGGTAAGATTCTGATTATGGGGCTTCTGCTTGTTCCCAAGCCCACCCCCATCCCTATGAACTCTAGTTCTTACAGCCAGGTCACAACTGAGCTCGACCTTCACATTCAGGTAGCATGTTACAGATAAGAAAAGGATTTTCAGGAACATCAGAAATAGAGAATTATACATGTCAAAGTGTGAGGCCTCTTTGGGAAGACAGGGAAGGCTAGAATATGTAGAAAAATGGCAGAAGATTGGGCAGCTCCTGTTGCTCAAAGGAGTAGAGCGCCGGCCCCATATGCCAGAGGTGGTGGGTTCAAATCCAGCCCTGGCCAAAAACTGCAAAAAAAAAAAAAAAAATGACAGAAGATAAGCCTACAAAATTAGTTTGGGACCAGACTGGGAAAAGCCTTCTAGGCCACGTTCTGTTCAGAATTTCAAGCAACTAGGAACTTTTAGGAAGCTAGAAGCACAGTCTCAGTATTAAAGGGATTGATCAGGATCAAGGCTAGAGGATTTGGGAGAATAACCACAGTGTCAACAAGTAAAGTCAGGTAACAAAAAATATCACTACAGAAAGAATAAAGAACAAATTGAGGTCAGGCACAGTTATCCAAGGACCATAGGGGCAGAGCCAGGTAGAAGCTTTGAGCCAAGAGTCAGAATCTAGGTGACTAGCTGAGGCTGGAAATAAATATATGGTCCACATCTCTCAGAGCCCATGCTTCCAGGAACCATCTGGCTGTGAAAAAGACTTTCTGTGCCAAGAAAGTACTCGCAGTGGAATGCATAAGTTACAGGGCAAGGCGGCTCACGCCTGTAATCCTAGCACTCTTGTAGGGAGCAGGCTGTGGCTGGCAGGGCCCCCACAGCCGGAGTAATGCTCAGGGAGTGACCCCCAATCACCTCGCCTTCCTTACAACATTGTTTTCACCTGCCAAAGGTCACATAGCCCATGCATATTTTCCTCATTATCGGGCAGCACACAGTTTTTCCTCTTTAAGGTTGATCTCTCCCTCATGTATTATTTATGCAATCTTGTTAAGATACCATATAAATAAAGCTATTTCCATGGTTCAGTGGCTAGTTGCAGTCATCAGTTGTGTCAGCCTCCCAACACCAGCCTAGCTCTTGATTCCTGTCTTTCTTTGCCTCTCCCTGTCTTTTATGATTTTGTATTTCTTCATTTCCCACCTTTCTGCTCAGGTCAACTCTTCCCTCCTTGCGCCAGTGGACAGAGATCCCTCTCTTGTGCCGGTACACAACACTGTGAGGCTAAGGCAGGTGGATCACCTGAGCTCAGGAATTCCAGACCAGCCTGAGCAAGAGCAAGACCTTGTCTCTAAAAGTAGCTGGGCGTTGTGGTGGGCACCTGTATTCCCAGATACTTGGGAGGCCTGAGGCAAGGGGATTTCTTGAGCCCAAGAGTTTGAGGTTTCTGTGGGCTATGATACCACGGTACTCTACCCAGGGCAACAAAGTGAGACTCTATCTCAAAAACAAAAACCAAAAAACTAAGGTACAGACGAGTACATGCTCATCTCATTTGATTAACCCTCACTGAACCGGGTAGCACCTCTATCTTTTCTCACCCCCAATCTTAAGAATCAATACAAAAACGGATACACTGACACACTCTACTGAGCCCATTTCCAATTGGCTCTGGAAATGGAGACAGTGGGGGACCAAGGGTAATACCCTACTCTAGGTCAGCAGTTTCTACTGGTCCTCACACCCAGGCAAGTTAAAGATTGTTAGGCAAGGGTGCTAGATTTTTTTTTCCTGGATCTCTAAGTGACCAATTGTGTAGACTTCAGCAAGATCTTAGCCCTTTCTGGTTTCCTGTTACCCCATAGATGCAGTGAGGGTTTGGAGATTAACTCTAAGGGCTCTTCCTGCTCTTTGGGCTCCACAGCACTCAATCATGACTGCTCCCTGAATGTGAGAGTTCCAACACAAAAAAAGTCCCCTCCAAGACCTCATCCATCAATCACAGCCATCTTGAACTCCCTCTTTAGCAAACCCGTTCCAGTTATAGCCTTCTAAGTAGTACTGGTAACAGCCAGTACATTCCCTCAAAACATAGCCTTCCTCCTTTCCATTACCTAGGGAACTGCTCTCCCAGTAACAGGTACTGCTCCAAGGTCCCAGTGCTACTCCCAGGGCCCTAGAGAGCCAATTAAGGTATGGAATGTGTTCATGAACTAAAAAGCCACCCCACTGATAAGGCTCTGGAGCTTCGAGCTTCTGCACCTGCTGCACACCCAGCTCAGCCCAGCTCAGCCCAGCTCAGCCACCTGCCACCTGCCCCCTGCCTAGAAGACTTAGGTTACTGCCCACAACAGACCCCACAAGACTGGGCAGTTGTCAGCACCTGGAAAAAAACAAGAGGAGTCACCTGCTTCCCATGCTCCTATAGCTGAGATCTCACCCCTGCCCATGACTCTCATTCTCACCCAAGACCATCAGAGCCCCTCCAACTGAGCTGCTCATTAAGATGAGAGTCATTTCCCTCTCTGACTCTAAGGTTGTAGCATCTTGCATCAGTTCTCTCTCTTTGGATCTTCCTAAAGCCCCAAGGTCCACCCACAGTGATTGCTCCCCCTTTCAGTATTAGCAGTGTTCAAGGCATATGCTGTCACCTTTCACTTGCTTCAAGAAGCATGGGAATATGGTGGTTCTTTGGCATTCTTAGAGCTTATTAAATATACCTTTAAAAACCAAAAGGGCCTAGGGTTGTGCAATTACTGCCAGAGAGTCTGGACAAACTCCAGGGGCTTTGATTTCCAGAGCAGGGTTTTCCCCACATCTCAACAGCATGCCCCCTTTGAAAGTAAAAAAAGATACCAAACAAGTAGATTCTGGAGTTGGCTTTTCAGAATCAAAGTATTCCAGCCATAATTTATCTGTCATAGGTGATGTGAAGAGAAAAAATAATTAATGTTACTTTTCTTCACAAGGAGAAAGATATACCTGATTAATTGCCCTCTAATCACAACCACCCTAAGAATCTTGACAATATAGTCAGCACATGGTGTCAGTTTCAGGGATGCTAGCTCCCCTCAAAGCTTGCTACATTTTTTTAAAGTATCACTTTGGTAATCAATGGCCAACTTTCCAGATGGAATTTGACCCAGGACCATTTTCAATTAGGCTTAAAAACAAAGAGCCCCAAGTCCACATATATATAATGGACTCATGGGTTGAGTCCATTTCCAATACCCAGCATTTCTGCATTGTCTGAAGTTCTAGCCTTCCACTGCATGGATAAGTCATTGGGTAACTAGCAAACTACTAACTACCTTTACTCTGGTCCCCATTACTAGCTTTTAAAGATCTTGCCCAGCTAGTCTCCTCAGAGTTTAAGATGTGATGCAAACCCATTTTCCTAGTTGTTGGAAAAAATCTCAACTCGGCTGCACAAATTAAAAATTTGTACTTGGTCCAGCAATCCCATCACTAGGTATATCGTTGCCCCCTATACCCTCAGTAGATGCCTGAAACCATGGGTAGTACTGAACCCTGTATGTATTATGTTTTTTCCTATACATACATACCTGTGACAAAGCTTCATTTACAAATTAGGCACAGTAAGGGATTAACAATAATAACATAATAAAATATAAAAATGATAACAATATACAGTGTGGCCATAAAGTTCATGTGAAATTTATGTATATAGTTGTCTATTTTAAATTGCACACAAACTTTATGGCCACCCTGATAATGGTCCCTCTCTCTCTCTCAAAGTTGTCTTAATATTTTTGGACCATGGTTCAGATCACTGAAAACTTGAAATCAAAACCTCAAATAAGGGGCCTATTATATAACCAAAAGAAATGAAATCAGCATATCAGAGAGACATCTGCACGCCTATGTTCACTGTAGCATTATTTACAATAGCCAACATATAAAATCAACCTAAGCATCCATCATGAATGAATGGATAAAGAAAATGTGGTATATGTGCATAAAGAAATACTATTTAGCCATTAAAAAAGGAAATCCTGTCATTAGTGACAACATGAATATACCTGGAGCACATTACGTTAAGTGAAATAATCTATGCACAGAAAGACAAATACCGTATGTTCTCACTCATGTGGAGTCTAAAAAGGTTGATCTCATAGAAGCAGAGCAGAGGGGCAGTTAACAGGGGCTAAGTAGTTAGGGGTAGGCTGTTTGGGGAGATGTTGGTCAAAAAAATACAAAATTTCAGTTAGATAGGAGGAGTAAGTTCAAGAGAGCCACTGCACAGCATGATGACTACGGTTAATAATATATTCTTAAGAGATGCTAAGAGAATGGATGTAAAGTGTTCTCACCACACAAATGATAACTATACGAGGTGATGCTCTGTCTAGATTTAGTCATTCCACAAAGTACTTCATGTTAATATTCATGATAGTATACAACATCATGAATACAACGTATACTATACTATATATACATAAGTATATATAGTATAGTATATACTATACAACATATACTATACTATATATATATAAGTATATATAATTTAATGTGTCAATTTAAGCATTTTAAATAAAGATTTGTGGTACAAATCTTAAATAAAGATGTGATACAACATCATGAATACAACATATACTATACTATATATATATAAGTATATATAATTTAATGTGTCAATTTAAGCATTTTAAATAAAGATTTGTGGCCAGGCGTGGTGGCTCATGCCTGTAATCCTAGCACTCTGGAAGGCCGAGGAAGATGATTGCTTCAGCTCATGAGTTTGAGACCAACCTGAGCAAAAGTAAGCTCCCCATCTCTACTAAAAATAGAAAAACTGAGGCAAGAGGATCACTTGAGCCCAAAAGTTGGAGGTTGCTGTGAGCTATGACTCCATGGCACTCTACCCAGGGCAACAGCTGGAGACTCTGTCTCAAAAATAAATAAATAAATAAACATAAAGATTTGTATTTGATGGCTCAGGCTTATTTGTTCTTTCCCCAAAGATTCTCCATGGAATCTTCCCATCAGTTCAGTATTCTAGGTGAGTGTGAATTCACTACTGATCAAAGGGCTACAACATAGATCACAAGCTTTGAAGGCAGTTGAACCTGAATTTGACCTGACCTGACAGTAGTTGTTAGACCTTAGTCTGTAAATCTCCCATTCCCCAGGTTTTTCTCTATAAAATGGGAATAATAATACCTGCCTTACAGAGCAGTTGTGAAGTTCAGTTTAGAAAAGATAATACTGACACAAGTACCCAGTACAATGCCTACCACCCAGTAAGTGCATAATAAATGTGTTTTGTACCTCCAACTTAAAGAATGGAAAGAAGCAGTGTCATAAGTGAAAAAAGTCTTCTTCCAGGCAAGAGCCATAGGAGATCTTTGTGGATTCACCAATTAAGTCATTATTCAATAAATATTCACTTAAGACCCTTTCTTGTATCACATTGTGAGACTGTAGAAATGAAAACCATAGTCCTGTTGAATGAGAAGATGTCACCTCACACCATCCCCACAGTTTCAGCCCTAGTGCATGGATACAAGTTTGGGAAGACTCCACTGAAAGATGAGAGTTGAAAACCAGCTGGACAGACCTTAAGGCCAGGCACAGCTCCTCTTCCATTCAACACAGCAATTGCTTGGCTCTGCCCAGCAACCAGGAGAAATAGATTTATGGAAATAGACTTATCTCCAGGCAGTGTGGCCCCATTTGGCTGGAGGCATTAATGCTAGGGACCTATTTATTCCTCACCCTCTATCCAACTCATATGCTATCTTTCTACCTGGTCCCATATTTTACTTTTAAAAACCCCAGACTGGCAGAAAAGAAGATAAATATGCTAGGAAGTCTGGGTTCCTACTTTGCTGGGCAAAGGAGCAGCACTAACAGCTCTTTCCAAAACACCCATAAAAGCATGGTTTTTCAAGCTATTGACTAGAAAACTAAGTTCCGGTATTGGATATCTCATTAGACTTACAAGAGATAGGTAATAGCTCTGCCTTTCATCAGACAGCTCATTTGGGTGCCTTTCTTTTGCTCCTTCAGAAAATACTCAGTGAGCAATTGATATCTGCCAGTCTTAGGGGATAGAGACTCTCCCAGAGTTATTACTCCTTTGCTTGAACATTAAATAATCTTCTCTGCACTATATTATTATCATCTGTTTACTTCTCTGTTGTTCATTAGAATATGAGCTCCTTGAAGTCAACTGCCCTTTCTTTTCATCTCTGTACCCTAAATGCCATATATATATGTCAATAAATACCTGTGGAAAAGAGAAACACACAAACCAATACATAGAGTCCTAATAACTCCAATTAATAAAGAGAAAGATTCCATTCTTCACTCATAAATGCAAATGTGAAAGGTAACAACAGCATAGCCAGATCATAGGACTTACTAAAAAGTACAAGATGCCTAGACATATATAAGTCTGCCTTACTGGTTCCAAATCAAGAATTGTTCCATCTACAAGTTCTAAATAACAGCACTTTTTTACATTTTTTAGTGTCTCACTATATACTAGGTATAGAACAGAATGCTTTATATACTACACATTCTCATTTAACCTTCATAACAATCTTATGAGTTATAACTACTATCATTATCCCCATTTTATCAGCAAAAATAGTCACAGAGAAATGAAATGACTTGTCCAAGTTATAAAACCATTAGGTGTCAGGCAGATCAGAACTGACACTCAGATGTCCAGATACATTGACAACAAAGCTTATGTTTTTATTCTTCACTGCACTTATAATAACTTGGCAATAAATACCATAATTCTAATAACTGTCATATATGTGAATTTAATATTCTGACATCAGAATCAAACAAAACCTTGAGATATGCATAATTAGTTCACATTAAAAATCTTAAGTGAGATTAGAGACCTAAACATAAGTGTTAAAACTATGAGACTCTTTTTTCTTTTTTTGACAGTCTTACTCTGTTGTTCTGGATAGAATGCTATGGCATCATCATAGCTCACAGCAGCCTCAAATTCTTGGGCTTGAGCAATCCTCTTGCCTCTGTAGCTGGGACTACAGGCATGTACCAGTATGCCTGGCTAGTTTTTCTATTTTTCGTAGAGACGTGGTCTCATTTTTGCTCAGGCTGGTCTTAAACTCATAAGCTCAAGCAATCACCCACCTCAGCTTCCCACAGTGCTAGGATTACAGGCATGAGCCACCACACCCGGTCAACTATAAAACTCTTAAAAGAAACATAGAAGGCTCGGCGCCTATAGCTCAACCGGCTAAGGCGCCAGCCACGTACACCTAAGGTGGCGGGTTCGAATCCCCAGCCCGGACCCGCCAAACAACAATGACGGCTGCAACCAAAAAATAGCCGGGCGTTGTGGCGGGCGCCTGTGGTCCCAGCTACTTGGGAGGCAGAGGCAAGAGACTCGCTTGAGCCCAGGAGTTGGAGGTTGCTGTGAGCTGTAATGCCACAGCACTCTACCCAGGGGGACAGCTTGGGGCTCTTCAAAAAAAAAAAAAAAAAAAAAAAAAAAAAGAAACATAGAAGAAAGCCTCCTGGCATTGAATTTGGCAATGATTTCTTGGGTATGACATGAAAAACACAGGCAACAACAACAACAAAAAAAAATAGGTAAGTTGGACCTCATTAAAATTAAAAACTTGTATTCATCAAAGGATACTATCAAAGGATCAAAAAGCAAACCACAGAATGGGAGAAAATACTTTCAAATCATATATCTGATAAGGGATTGATATCCAGAGTACATAAAGAATTCCAAAATTCAACAACATAAAAACAACTCCATTGAAAAGGGACAAAACTTAGCTTGGTGTTGCGGCAGGCACCTGTAATCCCAGCCACTTAGGAGGCTGAGGCAAGATCTCTTAAGCACAAGAATTTCAGGTTCATGTGAGCTGTGATGATGCCATGGCACTCTACCCAGGGCAACAGCATGAGACTCTATCTCAAAAAAAAAGACAAAACTGAAACTCTATCCCAGTGTGTCCAACCTGTGGCCTACATGCCGCAAGCAGATGATGTGAGAACTTTTGCTTATCTGTGATGTTGGATACCATGGAAATTATTCAGACCTTTTATTTTTGCTTAACACCTTTCATTAGTGTTTGTATATGTGTGGCCTAAGACAACACTTTTTCTTTTAACATGGTGCAGAGAAGCCAAAAGATTGGACACCTCTGTACTTATTAAATAGCAACTTCTCATTCTTCTCAGCGCTGGCAACCACTATTCTACTGTCTCTTATAAATTTGACTACTCTAAGTCACTTATATAACCAGAATCTATCTAGTACTTGTCCTTTTGTGACTGACCGGCTCAGTTTATTTAGCATAATGTCTTTAAGGTTCATTCATGCTGTGGGAAATGCTGTGTCAGCCTTATTACAGCTGAATAATATTCCGTTATATGCATATACCACATATTTTTCCCTCCATTTCTCTGCTGACAGTCACTTAGATTGCGTCTACCTTTTGGCTATTTTGAATAATGTTGCTATGAACATGAGTGTATAAATCTCTTTGAGCCTATTTTAAATCTTTTGAATATATACCCAGAATTAGAATTGCTGGATCATATGGTAATTCTATTTTAATATTTTGAGGAACCACCATATTGTTTTCCATAGTGGCTGTACTACTTTCTGTTCTATCCAATAGTACAAATGATTCTAATTTCCCCATATTCTTGCCATAGCCTGTTATTTTCTGAGGGTTTTGTTTGTTTGATAGCCATCCTAATGGATGTGAGGTAGTACGCACATGTGGTTTTAATTTGCATTTCTCTAATGATTAGAAATGTCAAGCATTTTTTCATGGGTCTATTGGCTATTTGCTTATCTTCTTTTGAGAAATGCCTATTCAAGTCCTTTGCCCATTTTTAAATAAGGTTGTTTGTTTTTTATATTTGAGTTGTATTTGGAGGAGTTCTTTCTATATTCTAGTTATTAATCCAGTAGTCCTGGAAATTTTATGATATATTTAAGATTCACTATATTTATAAATTTAACTTAGTATACCCGTATTCATAGCAGCATTATTAACAATAGCCAAAAGGTGGAAGTTAAGGTTTTTCTAAATAATAAAGAATGTCTATTTGCTAGGTAACTGAAGTACTTAAAAATAAAATATATTTAATTTATAAAGTCAAATATTAACAAAATTTGTAAGTAAGTCCAAATATTAATCAGTTCTTATGAGAGTCATTGTTAAAATTTACTCCACTTATAAATAGAATAAGATTTGTAAGTCAAAATTTAAAAGTTTAAGGAGAAATTAAGGTTTTAAGTTATAAGTTTAAAAATCATATATTAATATAGAAAATCAAAATAGACCATATTTTTTCTATACTCCAAACTCAGCAGACTCCCAAGAGACCAGGTAGCTTGCTCATAGGTTTACAGGACTCAAAATCCAGATATAAAGCCCATTCTTTTTCCCCCACCTTCCCACTTTGTTTTATTTAAAGTAGACATACATATAAGGTGAGTAATTATTACCCAAGTACATGGCAATGTAAAATTATATTTCAACATGTGTTTTTAATTGTTCAGAACTAAGAAAAGTAAAGAGACAGAGAAGTAAAGGAAAGAAAATAAGACCTGGAGCCAGGGAGCAGAGGACCTTGACCACTCACCAAAAGGGTTTTCATACTCCCTACGTCACAGTGTTAATAGATTGGAATGTGGCACAATGTATAAACTACAAAACAAAATTTATTTGTAATTTGTTTATAAATCGTCAGGAACATTAAACATTCATTAAACATTAATGATTTTTCAGGGTAAATCAGAGGATACTTTGGAATACTATAGCACCTTATTTTACTTTTTAGCTCTAGCTGCTTACTTGCTAGAATGGGAAATCAATGTTCAACAATTTTTCTTTCTTTCTTTCTTTTTTGAGACAGCAGAGTCTATGTTGTCCTTGGTAGAGTGCTGTGGCGGACACAGCTCACAGCAACCTCAAACTCTTGGGCTTAAGCTATTCTCTTGCCTCAGGCTCCCAAGTAGTTTTTTTGTTTGTCTTTTTAAATTTTTTGTAGAGACTAAGTCTTGCTATGTTGCTCAGGTCGTTTTGAACTCTTGGCCTCAAGCAAGCCTCCTATCTTGGTCTCCCAAAACAACAGGATTGTAGGTATGAGCTACTGTGTGAAACCTGTAGTACCTTACTTTCATTTGTCATCTCATACTAATTATTACTGTATAACTTGCAAATGAATGAACTGTGTTTGGATTGCTATGCCCTAGGAACTGATTTTTTTGAGTATCTGTTTCCTTAATAATAACCACTAATATGGCTTGGCGCCTGTGGCTCAAGCGGCTAAGGCACCAGCCACATACCCCTGAGCTAGTGGATTCAAATCCAGCCTGGGCCTGCCAAACAACAATGATAGCTGCAACCAAAAAATAGCCAGGCGTTGCATCGGGCACCTGTAGTCCCAGCTACTTGGGAGGCTGAGGCAGGAGACTCACTTGAGCCCAGGAGTTGGAGGTTGCTGTGAGCTGTGATGCCACAGCACTCTACCCAGGGCGACAGCTTGAGGCTCTGTCTCAAAAAAATAAATAAATAAAAATAATAACCACTAATAGAATTTTCCAGGTGGTAGGCACAATACTAAGCACAAATGTATCATTTAATTTAATCTTTACAGTACTATTATGAGGCAAACACTATATGTATTTTGTCTTTCATCACAAAAGCTAACTGAGGCTTAGAAGTGTAAATAACTTGCCATAGGTCACACAGCCTAGCTTATGTGTTTTGTTTTTTGTTTTTGAGACAGAATCTATGTCACCCTCGGTAGAGTGCTGTGGTGTTTTTCACACCTCATAGCAACCTCAAACTCAGGCTTAAGCGATTCTCTTGCCTCAGCCTCCCAAGCAGCTGGGAGTAGCAACAACGCTCGGCTACTTTTTGTTGCAGTTGTCATTGTTGTTTAGCTGGCTCGGGCTGGGTTCAAACTCGCCAGCCTTGGTGTATGTGGCTGGCACCATAACCCAGCCTGATGTGTTTGTTCTTAATCACACCTTTACATCTATTTCCTCACTGAACAGAATAAAGCAGTTGCTTTGCAAATAAAATTATAAAAGACTGATAGCCCTTTTACTCTTACATGGTCCCCTTACTTTTTGATGGCTTCTGACTTTTCAGTCTCTAATAACTAGAATACCTTATTACTCAGTGGCAGTATGGATTATCTCCCCTTCTTCTTCATTGAAGACCACTTTTTGCCCTTAGCTTTACTAAACGTATAAATAAGTGATTTCACAATTTCAAAGATATGGTCTCACAAGAGTATATTCTAAAGCCCTGTCCTTATGGTATTTAATGACAAGGATTAGCTCCCCAAGAAATTAGCATACAGAGGAGAAGTGTAGCATAATATGCAGTAGGATATGTGTATCCAGCAATTTCTATGAAAGTTTGGTCCCTTGTCCAAAATATGTAAGAATAGCAGTTTTTCTTTTTTTTGCAGTTTTTTTTTGGCGGGGGCAGGGCTGGGTTTGAACCCACCACCTCCAGCATATGGGGCCAGTGCCCTAACCCTCTGAGCCATGGGGACAACCCAAGAATAGCAGCTTTTTAATATACCCATTAGCAATATGCTACCTACCATTTATCCACTGTTGCCAAATGGGATGGACCTAAATCTGCTCAGTTGTAGGATACCAGAATTCTTTTGATCATGGTTGTCCCTCCAGATGACTTAAAAGGTGGCTATTGAGGTTTAGATTTAGAACTAAAGTTATTCCAAGTGACAGTGACGCAAACTGTCAAATACTATAGGAAATGTGTATATGGCAATCTTACATCTTTTCAGGTCTGCTTCTGCTACTTTGATGTTGATATGCAAAGACTTTCTGTGGGTTTCCTTGGTCATCCTGTGTGGTGATCTCCACATCAGAAACTTCTCCCAGTCTGGTAGACTGATTTTGTAGTCTGTTATAGAAATGGCCTGGCCAAGGCCCCTCACAAAAAAAAGCACACTGTTTCTCTGTTAGCTTTCATGAAGGTTGGGCATATACTGAGTGGATTCATGTTGCCCCTTAGAGCAGTGCTTCTCAACCTTCCTGAAGCCGCTAATGCCATGACCCTTTGATACAGTTCTTCATGTTGTGGTGACCCCCAACCATAAAATTATTTTCGTTGCTACTTCACAACTGTAATTTTACTACTGTTATGAATCATACAGTAAATATCTGATATGCAGGATGTATTTTCACTGTTACAAAGGGGTCAAGACCCACAGGTTGAGAACTGCCCTAGAGCCAGTGCTGCAGCAGCCCCTAACTTGTAATCATATGTTCCAATAGAAATACTGGTCTCTGGTTTACTATTGATTTCCAACACAACCTCCTAATGTTTGTTGCCACCCTCAGTCCCCGAGGCATCTTTATTTTATTTCCCATTCTCCTGACTGCCATGATTCTTCTACCACCTTCCCTTCAAGGACTGGCAAAGAGCCCAAGCCAAAATCCCTTAGTTTCTACTGAAGAGGCTTTTTGCCATGTGTTCACTGATTCCTAGACTAGTGAAAGCCCATTCAACTGCAATGCTGTAACACCTGAAAGAGGGCCTAGATCTGTGCTATAAATCACTTTGGAACTATTTCAGAGAAGAAAATAAACCGAAAAGATTAATATGATGATGCTTCTAAGTGTTGCCAGCTTTTATCTGATTTTGTCATTGCATGATTACATTCAACGACACTCACTGTACCACTGTTGCATGCCCTGTGCTAAAACACTGACATGAAGGGACCTGGTTCCTGTCTCCAAGGATTTCACAGTTCTCAATAGGACTGTTTCCTAGGAAACCTGACATTCAGCAGCAAGACACAGGCTCCTCCCTGCTGGGCAGCAGCTTAAATAGTGAATGGTTCACTAGTCAGTGTGGTTCTGTTCAAAATCTGTTCTGACCAACCCTAGGAGGCCAGCCATTCTCCCTCTGCCATGGAGTTTTAGTGAGCCAGGACACATCCTCTCCATCTGGGGAGTGAGCTAAACCTTGAATCAAAACCTTCCCAGAAGCAGGGAAAAAAACCTTCCCAGGCTTCTTAGTCTGCCATCAATTTAAGAACATGAACATGAAAAATTCCAGCTTATACAATAGATATATTAGGCACCAAGAGATTTGCTTTGTCTCACAGATTCCCCAAAGAATTGCTTTTAGCCGTGAGTGTCCCTTGGGTGTTTAAATTCTGATTCTTTCTCCGCCTGATACAGGAAAAGATCTATTATGTTGATAGGAGGTGAATCTATGATGCCTTTGTATTTACCATCTGGGACAGTCCCATGAACCTCGGCATTCTGCCCTAGCTCCTGGACCAAGACCTGGAAGCAGTCCTTACAGACCAAATGCTGGCATGGTAGGACCCAAGAACCCACACTTGACAGATACTGATGGCACAATGAGCAGGTCAGTACCACAGCCTCCACCTCTCCACTCCTAAAACAGTGTTTCTGGTCAGTCAGTGACAGTCCCATAAAGCTCATGTCCCTGTCTACGCCCATGTCTGTGCCAATGCTGGGTCTTTTCCATTGATAACCTCAAGCATGAAGCAGCGTGTAGAACAGCAAGCTCCATTCCCTATAAATGAAGCACAAAGGAGAGTGATTTATTTCTTTGAGGCAGAAGTTCCTGGATAGGCTAGAGAAGCCTCAGAGAAAACAAGGCCTCAGAAGTCTAGGCATGTCCCTCCCTGGAACTGGCAGCTCATGCCTCAGCCTGATTGCTCACTTGGGCCCCAAAAGATATTAACACATCTCTACTATGGAAAACAAAGCCTGGAGGTGTCTTCTAGGTTGTGTGTTTCTTACAAAGTTTTTTTGCCCTCAAAAGTATCCTAGACCTATGCCTCTCCTTATTGGCAGACAAGCTTAATGAAAGTTTTACTTTTGAAAAAGGGAAGGAAATTTATTAAGTACCAAGTTTATAATAGATGCTTTATATATAATACTTTAGTTTAATCTTTATAACTATCCTTGGAAATAGAGATTATGATAATTTTACAAATTAAATGAAAACATGAGGTATAGGTTGAGGAAACTGAGGCTCACAGAGGTTGGGTCAAGCAAAAGGTAGATGGTAAATGACAGAATTCAAACTCAAATCCAGGGCAGTCTGATTCTGAACTCCATACTCTTAACGATTGAAATGTTCTCAAGCTGAGGTCTACACATGAATTCATGAAATTCATGAATTTCATGAATTCCCCCCAGTTATTTTAAAAATTAGTACTTCATTATGATAAGAGTTTTTGTTTTTCTGAGACAGGGATCACTATTTTACCCGGGCTGGACTCAGACTACTGGGCCCAAGTAATCCTCCTGCCTTTGCCTACTGAGTAGCTGGTACTACAAACTGATACTAGCATGCTCTAAATGGATCATCTACATATCCATCACAACAAGATTTTAAGGACAGTGTTCAGAGTTCAGGATCTAGCTCATACCAGGCAGTATTACTTATCTCAGGTTAATGAGCAGAGAGAGGGGCAGACTTAAAACATAAATAATGTAGGGCCTGGGTACGGTGGCTCACATCTATAAACTTAGCACTCTGTGAGGCCAAGGCGGGTGGGTTGCCTGAGCTCACAAGTTTGAAACCAGCCTGAGCCAGTGTGAGACCTTGTCTCTAAAAATAGCTGGCCATGAGGCTGGGTATGGTAGCTCATGCCTATAATCCTGGCACTCTGGGAGGCCAAGGAGGGTGGACTTCCTGAGCTCACAGGTTTGATACCAGCCTGAAGAAGAGTGAGACCCTAAAACAATGAGGCTGAGGCAAGAGAATTGCTTGAGCCCAAGAGTTGGAGGTTGCAGTGAGCTATGACAACACAGCACTCTACCAAGGGCAACAAAGTGAAGACTCTGTCTCAAAAAAAGGCGCCTGTGGCTCAAAGGAGTAGTGCATCAAGCCCCATATGTTGGAGGTGGGGGGTTCAAACCCAGCCCTGGCCAAAAAACACACACACACACACACACACAAAAATCATAAATGCATTCCTACTATGTAAAGCCTAAAGGACATTGTGGCACAAAATAATAAATGTTTTATGGTCTTTGGAATAGAAAAAGGAGTTGGGGGAATTGAGCTATCATCATTGTGGCATATGTTTGCTGAACTAAACCTTAACAGTGAGCACCAAACTTAAATTATAGTGGCAATTTAGCAAACATCATCTACACATAAAATTAATCTTAATTTGATGATTACTGTTTTGTAGCTTTTTTATAATTTGTAAACTATACTTGATTTTGTAATTGTATTAGAGCTCAAAGCAAAAGTTGTATCTAGTTTTAAATTTGTACTTTTTTTTTTTTTTTGAGACAAGAGTCTTACTTGTGGCCCTCTGTGGAGTGCTGTTATGTCATAGCTCACAGAAACCTCAAACTCCTGGGCTTAAGCAATTTTCTTGCCTCACCCTCTCAAGGAGCTGGGACTACACACACCTGCCACAATGCCTAGCTTACGTTTGTACTTATTTAAGAAATAAAATAGGCTCAGTGTCCATAGCTCAGTGAGTAGGGTGTCAGCCACATACACTGAAGCTGGTGGGTTCAAGCCCAGCACAGGCCTGCTAAACAACAATGACAACTACAACAAATAAATAACCAGGTGTTGTGGCAGACTCCTGTAGTCCCAGCAATTTGGGAGGCTGAGGCAAGAGAATCAAAAGCCCAAGAGTTGGAGGTTGCTGTGAGCTGTGACATCACAGCACTCTGCTGAGGGTGACATAGTGAGAAAAAAAAAAGAAAGAAAGAAAATAAAAATAATTTAATTCAAATTTAGGTCTCTGTAATTATGTAAGTTTGAGAAAAGAATTTCACTCTAGTCTGAAGTCTTCAGGAGCTAGGCCTACTAAGAAGGAAGGGTGATGGGGCTGGGAGAGGTCAGGCTGCTTAGGGCCCAGAAAGGTGCCACTACATAAAGCAATGGATAGGACTTTCACCTTTAATTTCTTCTCAGGCTCCAAGGGCAATTATTTTGGCAGAAAGAAGCTATAGAAGCAGACCCAGTAGAGGTGAGAGTAGTATCTATTAGAAGGTTTAAATACAGCTGAATTTCTTTCATTAGACCAGTGGTTCTCAAACTTTTGGTCTTGGAATCCCTTACATTTTTTAGTTATTGAAGACCCCAAAGAGATTTTATGTAGGTTATATCTATTGCTATTTGTCACATTAGAAATTAAAACTGAGAACATATAGGTCAGATGTGATGGCTCACGCCTATAATCCCAGCACTCCAGGAAGCCAAAGTAGGAGGATCACCTGAACTCAGAAGTTCAAGAACAGTGAGATCTTGCAAGAGCGAGATCACATCTCTATGAAAAACAGAAAAGAATTAGCCAGGTGTTGTGGCAGACGCCATAGTCCCTGCTACTCGGGAGGCTGAGGCAGGATGATTACTTAAACCCAGGAGTTTGAGGTTGCTATGAGCTAGGCTGATGCCACAGAATTCTAGCCCAGGCAACAGAATGAGACTCTGTCTCAAAATAAATAAATAAATAAAAATTTAAAACTTAGAAAATTTTAAAAAAATTCATTTTTAAAAAATAATAAATTTGCTACATGTTAACATGAATGACATACTTTTGGGAAAAATAAATATTTTCAAAAAATTAATTTAATGAAAGAATCTCATTTTTTTTCATATTTAGAAATCTTTCTAATGTTTGGCTTAATAGAAGACTGCAGCAACTCGTAGAAGCCTATGGCTAGGAGGAGTGAGAGTTATAAGAAATACCTGTATAGGGCAGTGCCTGTGGCTCAAAGGAGTAAGGCACCAGTCCCATATGCCATAGGTGGTGGGTTCAAACCCAGCCCCAGCCAAAAACTGCAAAAAAGAAGAAGAAATACCTGTATAGCTCAATAATGGAACGCCTTGGTGAAAAGGGCATAGAGAGGGATTTAGTTCTCCTAACAAGCATGAGAGCTCGTGAGAGGAGAGCATTGTTGAATTGGCAGTCTCTACACCTGTGGTGTTGAGAGGCACGAGATCAGCCCTATATTAGGCTGGAGGAGAAAGGCAGTCAGGAGCATGCGCATTCTATCACGGATGCGCTTACTCTGTGTCTCCTCTCATGCCTGCAGAACACCAGCACAGTGTCTCTCTGCTGAAGTTCACTGGGCTCTGCTAAAGACTAAGATCTGTCTTTCTAAGAAGACTGCTATACTCTAAGACACTCTCTCTCTCTCTCTCTCTCTCTCCTGCTAAATAGATAGCCCTCAGGCACCTAAGAGCAATTGTTCCTGAGCAAGGTAGCTTAGTGGTCCACATCGGGAACCTAGTTAAGCCCGCCGGAGACCTGGCCAGTCCTGGGCCCTGATAGAAGACATCACTTTGACATGTAGCAGAAGTACATTGTGCATATTTCCAATTTTTTCACCCAGAATATTAAAAAATATATTTGAGAACTGAGATTTAATAAAATTTTTGCTGCTTCATCATAGACATTATTAAGTTAAATTACCTCCTTCTTTAAAAAACAGCAAATGACTAGTGGTGAAGATTATGATGACTTATGCCAACCAGTTCAGTGCCCAAACCAATAGCAGTTTTACACACCATTGCTTTGGCACCATCAAATGTCAACCTAGTGAAAAGATCAAATAATATGTTAGCATATTGAAAATTGTTTTGACTTTGTGGACCCCTTGAAAGTGCCTCAGGGACCCTCATAGCATTTATAGACCACATTTTAAAAACTGCTGCTTTAGATGTTGCATAACAACGATCCTGGGAATTCAGAAAGGTGGCATGACCTTCTATCACCGGTGAGCACTACATAGAGCCAGAATACAGAAAAAATAGGTATTTTGTTTCTGTCTTAGAAGAGCAATTGTTTGCAGCAATGAGGACGGAAATTATTGACCTAAGTCGAGGACCTCGGGAATGGATAACCAAACACCATATGTTCTTAATAATAACTGGGAACTAATAGGTGACTTGGATACCCATGATCACAAAGTGAAATAGAGGATGTGATGTTGCCGTATAGGTCTCGCGGAAAAGCCATATCGTGGAGAATAAGCATGCTTATTGAAATTGTGTTTTAAATAAAGGTGATCATCTGCTCACTAAGGCAAAATGGTGAGCTTCTTTATTTGAGGTTGGTTTATATAGGGAATTTTGTAATGTGCACAATACAGCAATGACCTCATTGATCCATTTAAACATCATGTGACTACCTTGTGATTAGCTTCCGATAATCCACTCAACATACATCTTTTGACATAACCCTTTCAATATAACCCAATTTAACATAACTTAATGGAGAACATATTGTTAGCCATTATTTCTTTGTTCTTATCTGATGATGCCTGAGGCTATGGAAGAACAAGGTAGATTGAATACCTGCCCTTGCTGGCCTTGCTGTTTGGAGGCGATTACTTCGGATCTTTAAACAAGGCATAAAGAAACTTCTGGGGCATGCAGGAATTTGTGTGCAAACCTCTGCTCCCATGTAGAGCTTAAGTCAGGGAGGTTTTGCTGGAACCTTTTATTATGAATTTTCAGGCTGGACTTCTCAAAAGCCTTTCACGAGCCCAAGTTTCATCTGTGCCATTAGATACCTGTGCATTGGGTAAATTGGGTAAATTCCTCTTCTCTTGAGGTCCCCGAGCACATTTCCATTCCCGGACCCGTCAGCAAGTGACCTTCATTACTTACCACAGATCAGGAAAGGTTACTGATGGATATCTGGCCAGTTTTCCAAAGGGCTTTTTTATTGGCCTTATGAAGTCAACCTTAATTCTTTGATGTAGTCTGGACATCTCTGGAAATGCTATTCCAGCCAAAGTCTTGGTCATGTTAGGCCCACAACTAACCTGGCCACATGAGATTCTACCTCAGTTTCTCACAAGTATGCCTGCACAAAGTCTTTTCACTGTTCTCTCTCAAATGGCTTTTTTGGCCAGAGGCATATAGGCGTTTCACCTATAATGTGAGAAACTAAGAAGGGAGGAGGGAAGCAGGGTAGGGATGGGATAAAAACTTAAATATTGAGTACAATGAGCACTATTCTGTTGATGGGTACACCAAAAGCCCTGACTTAGCGATATATGTGTAAGGTATTCATGTAATAAAAACACTTGAACCCCATTAAATAATATTCTGAAATATATATTTAAAAAAAAAGAACAGCAATTGATGTAACTCCAAGAGGATAAAAACTTAAATAAAAGGTACTTCTAAGCAATGAGTTTCTTTTCAGAGAACAAAGGGAAAGGGCAAATGACCCCATTTTCACCCCTTTCCTCTGGCTACTTTTCACCACAGTTTAGTTCATCCTTTTTCCTTTTTTTTTTTTTTTTTGGCCAGGGCTGGGTTTGAACCTGCCATCTCCAGTATATGGGGCTGGCACCCTACTCCTTTGAGCTACAGGTGCCGCCCCTGAACTTTTTCTTCCTATCTCCTGAGAACTAGGAGAGTGGAGGAGGTAGAATATGGAAGACTGTACTTAAGTCAGAGTAGTAAGTTCAAATGCCAACAAGGGCACAGCAGTCTCTGTAAGTGAAGTGCTCTACTTAAAAGAATGTGAGTCCAGTGTTTCCAAATCTTAGTTTTTTTTCTTTTTTTCAAAAATATGGATTGCATCACGAATTTGCATGTCATCCTTGCACAGGGGCCATGCTAATCTTCTCTGTATCATTCCAATTTTAGTATATGTGCTGCTGAAGTGAGCATCCAAATCTTAGTTTTTAAAAAAAAAAAAAACCCAAAAATTCAGGTTTTCATTTAAATTTTAAAATGCTGCAAATATTTAAAAAGTGCTGATTTAGTATCTTTTGTAACAACCTGGATGGAACTGGAGATCACTGTTCTAAGTAAAATATTGTGACGATGGAAAAACAAACATCACATGTACCCAATACTAAGTTAGAACTAGTTGGCCAACACTTATGTGCACACATGGAAGTAAAACTCAATGGAAATCAAGTCAATGGGAGAGAGGAGGAAGGGATGGGTAAATTTACACCTAATGGGTACAACATATACTTTCTGGGTGAGGGGAACACTTACAACTTTGACTTAAAATGTACAAATGAAAATTATGTAACTAAAACATGTATGTCACCGTAATATTCTGAAATTAAAAACTGTTTAAAAAATGCTAACAATTAAATTTTTAGTTGTATGAAAACATCATGAGTCAAATAACATATACCAATAGCTTATGACCTCCTTTAGAAATTTTTTTAAAGATAGGGTCTCACACTGTCTTCCAGACTGGAATGCAGTGGCATGATCATAGCTCACTGTTAGCTTGAACTCCTTAGGTTCAAGCAATCTTCCTACTTCTGTCTCCCAAAATACTGGGATTACAGACATGAACCACAGAGCCTAGCCCTGTTTTAAATCACAAAGGAATTTGGACTAAATGAAACATCAACTAAAGTATGGAAGGACAGAAATCCTCACATATAACACTACCTAGCCACAAACCATCCCTTTTCATATTTTACCACATCTGGATCTGAGGCAATTTTGGATCTTAGGATTTTTTTTCTTTTTATTGCTTTTAGAGACAGAGTTTCACTCTGTTGCCTAGGCTCGAGTACAGAGACATGATCATAACTCACTGCAGCCTCAAACTCCTGGGTTCAAGCGATCCCCCTGAGTCACCATACACTGCACTTAACTGGATTTCTTTAACCTTGTCAAGGAATGATGGAACAAGTCATTCCATATCACACTGGAAATAATAATTTCAAAGACTATTTACATGGGTAGAACAGAACAAATTATCATCAAATTAAAGCTCATTTTAAGAAGAGAAAATTCAAGGGAGAAACAGCAGGCAATAAATAAAGTAATAGGTAATAAGAGAGCACCTGCTCTTTGCTAGACTGTACTGTACCTGACATGTTATTGGTTTGCTTGTTTACAGTCCTAGAGCAGGACTTTCTCTTTCCCGTTCAAATTTTGCCTGCCCCTAACATGCCTGGCACATATGTATAGAGTTGAAACATAGTGATACAGGACAAGTGGCATCCCAGCCAGCTCTGTGGCGTGGGGGAGGGGGGAGCGGATGGCTGCCTCACCTTGGCAGTGTTGGTGTGGTGTCAGCAAACAGAAGAACCAGCAGGCTGAAGGGGGGGGGGCACCCTGGCAGGAGGCGCCAGTATCCAGAGGGGCCAGACAACTGCTGGGGAGACACCAGCACCTTAGGTTTCCTTCCCCTTGCACTTACTGCTGAACAGGGAACACCCATTTTCTAGGCCTGGTCAATTTCATGTAAATCTCCTAGGCCTGGGAATGAAAGGGATTGTAGCCATTCACTTGGGTCCCAGACACTTTGTCTTAGACACACTAAATGTAACCACTGAGGGTCCCAGATACTCACAAAGACTCCCAGACATGCTAAATGTAACTACAGAGAGTCCCAGACATGCTACATGTTAACTATCAAGCCCTGCTAAATGTAACTACCCAAGGCCTTATGTGACTATATATACCCCTAGACAAAGAGGTACAGAGGGACAGACACAGACAGTGCAAGCTTTTCTCTGCCAACTTTGGTTTTCTCTACCTGCCAGGAGCTTTGGTGTTTTTATATTCTTTTCTGTAAATAAATCGTCTTACCACTGATCTGCGGTCCGTGGATTTATTCTTCAAATCACTGAGACCAAGAACCTACTGAAGATGAAATTCCGGTATCAATAGTATGCACTTAATAAATATTTGTAAAATGAATAAATGAATCTCATTATTTTTCATCATATAGACAAAAAAAAAAATTTTTTTTTTCAGACAGTCTCATTCTATTGCCCCAGGCCAGAGTGCTGTGGCATTATAGCTCATACCAAACTCAACCTCCTGGGCTCAAGCAATCCTCTTGCCTCAGCTTCCCAAGCAGCTAGAACTACTGGCGTCTGCCACAACACCCAGCTAATTTTTGTATTTTCAGTAGAGACTAAGTCTCACTCTTGCTCAGGCTGGTCTTGAACTCATGAGCTCAAGCAGTCCACCTACCTTGGCCTCCCAGAGTGCTAGGATTATAAAAGTAAGCCATCACATACCCAGCCAATAAGAAAATTGGGATTCAAAGAGATTATGCTCTTTGTTCAGTATAATTCACCTAGTGAAAAAAGAACTAGGAAATGAACCCAAGTTTCTGTGTTCTTTCCATTAATTTAATGCTCTGAAATTAAATTTAAGCCCAAATATTTAAGTACCTCCTTTATCTGTTACTGGATAACTGCTCTCAAAGATGCTGGAATTCCGGAGATTTGGCAAGATGGCAGCCAACTAACAGCTTCCTTGCAACTGGGCATGGTGAGTCAGGGGAGAGGAGACTACAGGCATCTCTGGCTGGTGGGATCAGCCGAGAAACATCCCTTTGGAGACACAGGGAGTCAGCAAGGGACTTCTGGACCCCCTAAGGAGGACAAAAGCAGTGGAGAACTGGCAATTGTTTGTGTGTGTTGGTTTGGTCTAGTCCCCCGGCAGCTGTAAGTACAACAGCTGTGAGATTGCAAACTGGAAAGGCCTTGCCGGCTATTTGGGTATTTTTTTTGACTTGGCACTCAGTTGAACTACCTTGGGAGAACTTGGGCAAGAGAGCGGAGGCCTTTAAGTAGGCATCCTCAAACTACAGCCCACGGGCCACATAGAGCCCACCTAGGACATTTATCCAGCCCAGGTGTTTTTGCCACCGCTGCCTGTCCTGCTTAGCAGCTGACACATCCCGGAGCCTGGAGTCCGGCCCTCCACCGGTCTGAGAGACAGTGAACTGGCCCCATTTAAAATGTTTGAGGACTCCTGACTTTAAGCATCGTCTAGGGCCCCAGACTGAGCCACTGAGCTGGATGGAGTTAATAGTGTTCAGCTGTGGGCACGCGGACCCATTGTGGGAGAACTGCCCGGCAAGCTCTGCCCTCAGGGTCACAGAGCAAGGATCGGGCAGGAGTGAGTAATCTAGTGACTAAGTAGCCTAAAGGCAGGGACTGAGACGCCTTGCAGCCTTGGCCCTCAGGGGCATAGTGTGAGATGGGTTTTGGCACACTGGGTAAGTGGATAGCCACTTCAGGAGTGATCCCAGCAATAAGTGCTTTCCCAGGAAAGCTTCGCTTAGCCCAGGTTGGCAGTTTAAAGTGCCTTTTAAGCCAGCTGAGGTGAGATTTAGGCTCTCCACCCTATGTGATTCGAGAAATCAGCAGTGGCCTCCAGTCTCCATCTCTCTACAGCTGTATCAGCATTGTGATTAACATCTCATACCCCAAAAGATCACCTGCTGCCCAGACAATATTCCGCAAGATATATATGCTGCTTTGGGGTTTTTTTTTTTTTTGGCGGGGGGGTGGGGGGTGGTCTGTCTTATTTTGTTTTTGCTTTTCTTTCTTTCTCCTTTTTTTTTCTAATTTCAACATTTTCCTTATAGATTTTTCTTTTCTTTTCTTTCTTCCTTTTCCTAGTTCAAATATAATTTTCCATTATTGCCTTTTTTAACAATTAGAACTTCATTTCTGCTAGTGTTTCTACCCATATTATTTGGCTTTTTGCCCAATTTTATCCCATAAAGTTTTTTGTTTGCTTGTCTTGGTTTGATTTATAGCATTTTTGTCTTTCATTTCTACTTGGTGGAGGTGGGGTACTGTGTCCAAACAGGCTAGCAAAGAGCTGCTAACCTCAAGGGAACAACCCAACCTGGCACCCACAGAGGTTGGAGGTTTCTAAGGTTGGGTCAAAGTACCCTAGTGTACACCTATATTGCTCCTGTCTCCCTCTTTCTGTGCCTCTCTTCTCTTTGTTTATATTCCAGTTTACCTACTCCCTCTCCTTTCTATTTTTTCTCCCCCCGCCCCCGCTTTTTTTTCTCTTTTTTCTTTTCCTGCTCTTCAATCTTCTTATCCTTCTGGTCCTGTATCAAAAGGACTCATTGAAATCCTAATTCAGAGGCATGGGAACTTAAAGAGCAAGAGCAAGTGAAAGGAAAATTAGGACAAGGAAGCAGATAAATCACTCATGAAGAAGAACCAGCAGAAAAATCCTGGCAACATGAAAAACCAATCCAGAGCAACCCCACCAAGGGACCATGAGGTAGCTACTGCAGAGGATTCCACCTATGAAGACATGTTAGAAATGACAAAAAAGGAATTTAGAATACGGATGATGAAAACAATGAAGGAAATGATGGAAAATAACCAAAAGGAAATCCAAAAACAGAATCAAATAAGAGATGAACAATATGAAGAACAATATGAAGAACAAAGGACATAGCAGAGCTGAAGGAACTGAAGCAGTCAATTACGGAACTTACAGGTTCAATAGAAAGTATCAATAACAGATTAGACCATGCAGAAGAAAGAATCTCAGAGGTAGAGGACAAAGCTCTTGAGATACCTCAGATACTTAAAGAGGCAGAAAAGAAGAGAGAGAAAGCAAAACATTCACTATCAGAATTGCGGAACTATACGAAGCGTTCAAACATATGAGTTATAGGTATCCTAGAAGGGGAAGAAGAATGCCCCAGGGGAATGGAAGCTATACTTGAGAATGTCATAAAGGAAAATTTCCCAAATATCCCAAAGATTCTGACACACTCCTTTCAGAGGGATATTGGACCCCAGGTCGCCTCAGCTCTAACTAAGCCTCTCAAAACACATTGTGATGAACCTGTCCAAAGTCAAGACAGACGAAAAGATTCTTCAAGCTGTCAGGAGTAAGCGCCAGTTGACCTACAGGGGCAAATCCATCAGGGTGACTGCAGACTTCTCTAATGAAACCTTTCAAGCAAGAAGACAATGGTCATCTACCTTTAATCTACTTAAACAGAACAATTTCCAGCCCAGAATTCTATATCCTGCTAAGCTAAGCTTTAAAACTGATGGAGAAATCAAATCATTTACTGATATACAAACATTGAGGAAATTTGCCACAACAAGACCAGCTCTACAGGAAATACTTCAACCCATTCTACATACTGACCATCACAATGGATCAACAGCAAAGTAAGAACTCAGAAATTAAAGGACAGAACCTAACTTCCACCATGATGCAAAAGATAAAACTAAGCAATGGACTCTCACAAAATAAGATGACTAGAACACTACCACACTTATCAATTATCTCAATAAATGTCAATGGCTTGAATTTCCCACTGAAGAGGCATAGATTGGCCGAATGGATTAAAAAACACAAGCCATCCATTTGCGGTCTTCAGGAAAGATACCTAGCTTCAAAAGACAAATTAAAACTCCAAGTTAAAGGTTGGAAGACAATTTTTCAGGCAAACAGAATTCAGAAGAAAAGAAGAGTTGCAATCTTATTTTCAGATACATGTGGATTTAAAGCAACTAAAGTCAAAAAAGACAAAGACAGTAACTTTATATTGGTCAAGGGAAAAATACAACAAGAAGACATTTCAATTCTAAATATTTATCCACCCAACTTAAATGCTCCCAGATTCTAGAAACAGACATTACTCAGACTGAGCAATATGGTATCCTATAATACCATAATAACAGGGGACTTTAATACTCATCTTACAGAGCTGGACAGATCCTCTAAACAGAAATTAAACATATATAAGGGACTTAACTGAGACCCTAGAGCAAACTGTGCTTGATAGATGCATATAGAGCACTCCATCCTAAAGAGAAAGAATATACATTCTTCTCATCACCCCATGGAACATTCTCCAAAATTGATCATATCCTAGGACACAAAACAAACCTCTACAGAATCAAAAGAATTGAAATTTTACCTTATATCTTCTCAGACCACAGGCACTAAAAGTGGAACTCAACTCCAACAAAAATTTTCAAACCCACACAAAGGCATGGAAATTAAACAACCTTCTGTTGAATGACAGTTGGGTGCAGGAAGAAATAAAAGAGGAAATCATTAACTTCCTTGAGCACAACAACAATGAAGACACAGGTTACCAAAACCTGTGGGATACTGCAAAAGCAGTTTTGAGAGGAAAATTTATCCCTTCAGATGCCTACATTCGAAAAACAGAAAAAGAGTGCATCAACAAACTCAAAGCCATCTTATGGAATTGGAAAATTAAAAACAATCTAAGCCTAAACCCAGCAGAAGAAAAGAAATATCCAAAATTAAATCAGAGATCAATGAAATTGAAAACAAAAGAATCATTCAGAATATTAATGATACAAGGAGTTGGTTTTTTAAAAAAATAAATAAAATAGGTAACACTTTGGCCAGACTAACTAGAAAGAGAAAAGTAAAATCTCTAGTAACCTCAATCAGAAATGATAAAGGGGAAATAACAACTGATGCCACATAGATACAAGAGATCATCTCTGAATACTACCAGAAACTCTATGCTCTGAAATTTGACAATGTGAAGGAAATGGATCAATATTTGGAATCACACCCTCTCCCTAGACTTAGCCAAGAAGAATAGAGCTCCTAAAATTGCCAATTTCAAGCACTGAGATTAAAGAAACAATAAAAAAATCTTCCAACCAAAAAATGCCCAGGTCTGGATGGCTTCAGACTAGAATTCTACCAAACCTTCAAGGAAGAGCTTCCGTTCTCCAGAAATTATTCCAAAAAATTGAAGAGGGAAAAATCTTCCCCAACACGTTCTATGAAGCAAACATCACCCTGATACCAAAACCAGGAAAAGACCCAACTAAAAAGAAAAATTTCAGACCAAATTCACTAATGAATATAGATGCAAAAATTCCCAACAAAATCTTAGCCAACAGATTATAGCTTATCATCAAAAAAAATCATACATCATGATCAAGTAGGTTTCATCCCAAGGATGGTTTAATATATGCAAGTCTATAAACGTTATTCACCATTTCAACAGAAGTAAAACCAAAGACTATATGATCCTCTCAATTGATACAGAAAAAGCATTTGATACAATCCAGCACCCTTTTCTAATTAGAACACTGAAGAGTATAGGCATATGTGGCACATTTCTGGCCACATTTCTGAAACTGTTTGAAGCTATCTATGACAAACCCACAGCTAATATTTTACTGAATGGAGTAAAACTGAAAACTTTCCCTCTCTTAACTGGAACCAGACGAGGTTGTCCTCTGTCACCATTAGTATTCAACATAGTGCTGGAAGTTCTAGCCAATACAATTACGCAAGACAAGGAAATAAAGGGCATACAAATGGGAGCGGAGGAGGTCAAACTCTCTCCCTTTTTGCTGACGATATGATCTTATACTTAGAGAACCCCAAAGACTCAACCACAAGACTCCTGGAAGTCATCAAAAAATTCAGTAATGTCTCAGGATATAAAATTAATGTCCACAAGTCAGTTGCCTTTGTATACACCAATAACAGCCAAGATGAGAGGCTAATAAAGGACACACCTCCCTTCACCACAGACTCAAAGAAAATGAAATACCTAGGAATATACCTAACAAAGGAGGTGAAGGACCTCTATAAATAAAATTATGAAACCCTAAGAAAGGAAATAGCAGAAGATATTAACAAATAGAAGAACATACCATGCTCATGGCTGGGAAGAATCAACATTGTTAAAATGTCCATACTTCCCAAAGCAATCTACCTATTTAATGCCATCCCTATTAAAATACCAACATTGTACTTTCTAGATTTGGAAAAAATGATTCTGTGTTTTGTATAGAATCAAAAAAAAAAAACCCATATAGCTAAGGCAGTTTTTAGTAATAAAAACAAAGCTGGGGGCATCACCATACCAGAGTTTAGGCTGTACTACAAAGCCATAGTGGTCAAGACAGCATGGTACTGGCACAAAAACAGAGACACAGACATTTGGAATTGAATAGAAAACCAGGAAATGAAACTAACATCTTACAACCACCTAATCTCCCTATTCAATAAATGGTGCTGGGAGAACTGGATATCCACAAGTAAAAGACTGAAACTGGATCCACACTTTTCTCCACCCACTAAAATTGATTCAAGATGGATAAAGGACTTAAATTTAAGACTTGAAACAATAAAAATCATCAAAAAGTATAGGAAAAACACTGGAAGATATTGGCCTGGGGAAAGACTTTATGATGAAGACTGCCATGGCAATTGCAACAACAAAAATAAAGAATTGGGACTTAATTAAACTGAAAAGCTTCTGTACAGCTAAGGAGACAACAACCAAAGCAAATAGACAACCTACAGAATGCATATTTGCATACTATGAATCAGACAAAAGCTTGATAACGAGGATCTATAGAGAACTCAAATTAATACACATGATAAAAGCCAACAATCCCATATATCAATGGGCAAGAAACATGAATAGAACCTTCTCTAAAGAAGACAGACGAATTGTGAACAAACATATGAAAAAATGTCCATCATCCCTAATTATTAGAGAAATGCAAATCAAAACCACCCTGAGATACCATCTAACCCCAGCAAGAATGGCCCACATCAAAAAGTTTCAAAACTGCAGATGCTGGTATGGATGTGGAGAGAAGGGAACACTTTTACACTACTGGTGGGACTGCAAACTAATACAACCTTTTTGGAAGGAAGTATGGAGAACCCTCAAAGAACTCAAGCTAGACCTCCCACTTTGATCCTGCAATCCCATTACTGGGCATCTACCCAGAAGGGAAAAAAAAAACCTTTTATCATAAGAATACTTGCACTAGACTCTTTATTGCAGCTCAATTTATAATCGCCAAAATGTGGAAACAACCTAAATACCCACCAATCCAGGAATGGATTAACAAGTTGTGGTATATGTATACCATGGAATACTATTCAGCCATTAAAAAAAATGGAGACTTTACAGTCTTTGTATTAACATGGATAAAGTGGAACACATTATTCTTAGTAAAGCATCACAAGAATGGAGAAGCATGAATCCTATGTACTCAATTTTGATATAAGGACAATTAATGACAAGGGAGGGGGTGAGCAGAGAAAGGAAGAAGGAAAGAGAAGTGAGGAAGGGATTAGCAGAGAGAGGGAAGGAGGGAGAGAGGTGGGGTCTTGGTGTGTGCCACACCTCTTGGGGGCAAGACAGGATTGTAAGAGGGACTTTACCTAACAAATGCAATCAATGAAACCTGGTTTCCTGTACCCTCAATGAATCCCCAACAATAAATTAAAAAAAAAAAAAAGATGCTGGAATTCCTCTCTTCAGAGTTTCTTTTTCTGAGTTTAATGGCAACAGGGTTTTCCATCCTAGCTTCCAACAAAGCTTGAAGGAATACAATTACCGTGTAGTACAATGGTATTTTTAAAAAATCTATCAAACACAGGAAAGACTCCTAAAGTTCCCTAAACTTCAAATTAGATTATTTTTACTTGGTGCTGACCTAAACGCTGTGATTCTATGGATTTCTACCTAATTGCCCTATATCAAAAGCTACTGATAAAAGCAAACATAAAAAGCCCAAATGTGGGGAACTTGAAATGAAATTGGAAACCATACATATTGCTGGTTTGTAACCTGATACAAGTCATTTGGAAAAAAAAAAACAGTAACATATAATGAATGATAACATATAATGTGAGCAATCTCACTCACAAAAATTTATCCTAGACAGTTATTCAGAAGAGAAAACTGTATACACCAACGAGTGTCCACTACATCACTGTCTCTAACAGCAAAGAATACAGTAAGACTAAAAAACTGGAAACAAAATACATAAAATGGCTTTAAAAATTACAGTAAGAGAGGGCACCCATGCTCAGTGGTTAGGGCACCAACCATGTGCACTGGGGCTACTGGGTTCAAGCCCAGCCCAGGTCTGCTAAAGAAGAACAACAAAAAATAGCCAGGCAGGCAGCACCTGTGTCTCAGTGGGTAGGGCGCCAGGCCCCATATACTGAGGGTGGCGGGTTCAAACCGAGCCCCAGCCAAACTGCAGCAAAAAATAGCTGGGTGTTGTGGTGGGCACCTATAGTCCCAGCTACTTGGGAGGCTGAGGCAAGAGAATCGCTTAAGCTCAGGAGTTGGAGGTTGCCGTGAGCTGTGACACCACAGCACTCTACCCAGGGCAACAAAGTGAAACTCTGTCTCAAAAAAAAAAAAATAGCCAGGCATTGGGGTGGGCACCTGTGGTCCCAGCAACTTGGGAGACTGAGGCAAGAGAATTGCTTGAGTCCAAACTCAATTACTTGAATTTGAAGTTGCTGTGAGCTATGATGCCAAAGAACTCTACACAGAGCAACAAAGTGAGACTGTCTCAATTAAAAAAAAAATTACAGTCAGATAAATTACTCTTCAGCTGTTAAAGTGAGGCGGCGCCTGTGGCTCAAAGGAGTAAGGCACTGGCCCCAATGCTGGAGGTGGCAGGTTCAAACCCAGGCCCAGCCAAAAAACTGCAAAAAAAAAAAAAAAAAAAGATCTATGTGTATATGACTTAATAAAAAAATAATAATAATCACGAAGACTAGGTAGTTGTGCAGAAAAATGTCATGTTAATAAATTAAAAGCAGGCCAGGCATAGTGGTTCACATCCATAATCCTAGAACTCTGAGAGGCTAAGGCAGATGGATTGCTTGAGCTAACGGGTTCAAGACCAGCCTAAGCAAAAGCAAGACCTCATCTCTACAAAAAATAGAAAAACTGAGGCAAGAAGATCATTTGAGCCAAAGAGGTGGAGGTTTGCTGTGAGCTGTGAGGCCATGGCACTCTACCCAGGGCAACAGCTGAGACTTTGTCTCCAAAAAGAAAAAAAAAAAAAATTAAAAGCAAAATACAGGCCAGGCATGGTGGCTCATGCCTGTAATCCTAGCACCATGGGAAGCCAATGCAGGTGGATTGCTTTAAGTCAGAAGTTAGAGACCAGCCTCAATAAAAGTGAGACTCTGTCTCTACTAAAAATAGAAAAGCTATCTAGGCATCATGGTGTAGGCAAGAGGTCAGCTTAAATCCAAAATTTTGAGGTTACTATGAGCTATGACGCCATGGCATTCTACCCAGGCAACAGAGCAAGACTTGTATAAATAAATAAACAAAAGCAAAATACAAAAGGATACTATGATCATCAACTATGTCTCCATGGAGACAAGAGCTAAAAGGTGATATTCAGAAATAAAAACAACATTACAGGGTAGAATGATTTGCAACTTAAATTTGTTTTAGAATTTCGTTTTAATATTGCACTGTCTTTTCAATTACATATACTTCTTCAGTTCTTTCTGAAGTAAATTTGTATTTCTAAGTTTCTCCCCAATTCTCACTTAGAAAAGAGCGAAAACCCTGGTTCTTCTCATTTTGAGTTAATGTTCTCCTACCTGAAAAAGGAAAGCAGCATACTATTTCCAAATGTCCAAGTCTATAGAAAAAGAGCAAGTAAATGGGGCTGACTCCACCCGTACGTTGTTGTCTGAAGGACTAATGATGAACTCAGGAACCTAGAGAAGGGAGAGGTACCACCAGGGTCCCCTTCAGGGTGGTGGTGTATTCCCAAGGCCACCCAGAGGCTTGAGGTAGCATAAAAGTCAGTACCTCATTTACGTGCTTTACCAAGCTACTGCCTGGCATCATCTCCTATGCACTTCCCAGGGATTTTCTGAGGTCCTGACTTTCTGAAGGAGCACAGATGCTGGAGATGTCACAAGGCCATGCTCTACTTCAGAAGAGATGTCACAGAGAAGGACATCCTTCAGTGGTCATGTCCAAGGTCAAACCCCATGTGCCAATGTGGAGGGACAATTCACCTAATGCTAAACATCTGGTTGCTACTCATCTTTGAAGATACAGAACTCAGCTTTGCTCTCTCAGAGGTCATAGACCTTGGGAAACTGACCCACACTGAACATACCCCACATGAGCTGTATGTTTAAGTCACATGGTTGCCTTTTGAAGGGGAGGGAGCTGGCTAGAAAACCAGAGCAGAGCCAGGGAACTATCCAGGGCACTTCCTCTATCCTGGAAATCAAACCATTGATAAGAAGAATATTAGGTGAGCACAGAACCCAACATAGAGTTCTGGGTCCACTCAGGGAGGCCTTGGTGGCCTGACAAGATATAGCTCCTCTATAACCATGGAACTGGCAAATTTATCCAGGAGTGTTGAACCCTGCCTCCACCCCTTGCACAGTCTTTGTCCTCACTCCAGGCCCAATTACAATATACCTGGTTACCTTCCATTTCCAAGGCTCTCCCCAGCTTACCTCCACTGATAGATCCTCTTCCCAAGGGTAGATTCTAGTAACTCAGCTCATCTTTTATGCATTTCCTAGTCAGTTTTGATTCAAATAGAGGATGATCTCATCTTAGACTTTGCCTCCCCCCCCTTTTCTACTGGTCACATGCAGTATGTGATTAAAGTTGAAGGAGTGCTGAAGACCACAACGCTGTGAGGTCAGAGAGGGAGTGGCCACTGAGATAAAAGGAGATCTGGAGAGACAAGACTACAGTCTAGGCCCAGGCTCTGGATCCTACCAGCTATACAGCCTCTGGCAAGTCACTCAACTCCTCTGTGCTTCAGTTTTCTCATGCATAAAATGAGACTGGTACTGCTGAACTCTCAGGCAGATGCATTTTGTAAACTGCAAGGTGCTCTGAAAAAGCTGGCTGTTATCACTGTGAACTAGAGTGTTCTGGGAAGAATCAGAATATAAGACAGACCTTAAAGATTGAGGAATATGCCAAGCACATAGCTCACACCTGTAATTCTAGCACTTTGAGAGGCTGAGGCAGATCACTTGAGCTCAAGAGTTAAAGACCAGCCTGAGTAAGAGTGAGACTGTCTCTACAAAAAAAAAAGATTGAGGAATATCCAAGATACCTGGTCAGGAAGAGGATGGGCACTCCAGGCAAGAGAAATGTTATGAGCAAAGACAAAAATGTAGAAGGAATGTACCAAGTATAGTTGCATTAGAAAGTAGGGGAGAAGGTGAGGTAAGGCTGGAAAGGCAGGTGGGCTGTATTCTGTTGGTAACAGGAGCTACTGACTTTTTGACCAAATAAGTAAAAGAATGAAAGTCACATTTTGCAAATACTAACATGGTGGAAGTGCAAAGGATACAGACTCTGGGAGGATTAGAATGCAGGCAGAGTGATCACAAGAGGGTATTGAAAACTCCAGAAAAGTTATGATTAGGACCTGAATGAAGACAGGGGTTGAAAAAAACAGATTTGAGAGATAGATAAAAGGATATGGTGACAGTATGTTAAAAGACTTGGGGACAATTTTCATTATCTGTGTGGACAACAGTACCACACACCAAGCTATAGAATAAAGGAGGCAAGAGTGAACAGGAGAGTTTGAGTCTTTGGTTGTTTGTCTATGGAATGTTCAAGGGTTACTAACCAGTAATTAAGTGACCTCACGGATACGAAGCTCAGCAAGAAAGATTTGAACTTAAGCCACCCAAGAAGACCATGTACTGTGAAAAGACAAAAGGAACACAAGGCTGAGAAACATAGAAACAACATCTACATCAGTGATTTTCTTTTTCTTTCTTTTTTTTTTTTTTTTTGTAGTTTTGGCCAGGGCCAGACTTGAACACGCCACCCCTGGTATATGGGGCTGGCGCCTTACTCCTTGAGCCACAGGTGCCACACTAAAACAGTGATTTTCGACTGCCATGCCCTGAGAGGATCTTAGGTGTGCCACAAAAATTTTTAAAGATCATTATTAATTAAATTATTTTCAAAAGAAGTTCAGGCCCAGTGCATGTAGCTCAGTGGTTAGGGCGTCAGCCACATACACCGGGGCTGGTGGGTTTGAACCTGGCCTAAGCCTGCTAAGCAACAATGACAACTACAAAAAAAACAAAATAGCCCGGTGTTGTGGCAGGCGCCTGTAGTCTTAGCTACTTGGGAGGCTGAGACTCAAGAGTTTGAGGTTGCTTGTGAGCTGTGATGCCATGGCACTCTACCGAGGGTGACATACAGTAATTATTTTTTTAATTCTTTTTCTTGATCAACATAATTTAAGTGTGCCACGGGAGTTTAACTATAGATTCAAATGTGCTATAAGATAAAAAAGATTGGAAAACACTGATGTAAACAGTAGAAAAATGTGAAAAGACTGAGAAGAAAGGCAAAGGTTCTCTAGTTAAAGGCGGCAACAGAAAGAACAAGTGGTAGGAAGAATCCATTCAGTACGGCAACTGAATGCTTATTGATGGCATTACTAAGAGCAATTCCACTGATGTGTGGGGCTGGGAACTAGACTGAAGTGCAAACGGTCAGGATCTGTAGACTACTCTTTTGGAAAGCTTAGCGGTAAAGGAAAGAGGATGGGTAGTAGACACTGAGGATTTAGAATATTTTAGACAAAATATATTTTAGCTAAAGGGAGCAAAGCAGAGAAAAATACAAACACAGAATTGAGTGGAGAACACTGGTTTTGAAGGAGCAATTTAAGACGCAGGGATGTCTCTTCCACTTAGTAAAGTTGAACACATGCCAAGAACTGCATGAATTGAAGGAATGCGTGAATGAACAATCCTTGAAGAATCTGGTTTGGTTGGGAAGACAAATGTACATCAGTAATTACATAAGAGCTATGTACTAGGTTGTGTGGTAAAGGTGGGTAAGTTTCACAGGAGAGGCTTGAATCTGGTCCAGCAGAGGAAACGGTCACATTTGTGTTAAAAGATTGTGAAGAATACTTCAATGTTGCGTTTGGAAAAAGTATTTACTGCGGCTAGATTGAAAGAACCATGTAGCAACCAAGCACACAATCCCCAAAGGCATATCAGGTTGTTCAAACTCGAGAAGTCATCCAAGATAGCACAAGGCCTAAGGACAAAGACAGAGTGGCCACTCATGAGTACGGGCAAACAGGCCCAAAGGACGGCACTTCAGGAGACCCCACAAACGTCAAAAAGAGAACGAGGCACCAGGTGGGCACATGAGAGTTAAATACTGCCTCGTGGTTCCTCACTAAGGACGGGAAACAAATGAGCAGCCACTATGAAAAGACAGGAGCAACCACTAAAGACAGGTGAGGCGTGTGTGACCGCCCAGGGCTGGGGCATCTTGGGAGGAGCTGAGAGGCCCTTTGGGTGGGTCTAAGCGGTTCCTCGGCCCAGGCGCCAAGAAAGAGCCCTGCCCTCTTCGGGCTCCGCGGCGTGCCTCATGGTGTCCAAGTTCCGGATTTCTCAACAGTTTTCAGTCTGCAACCATGTCACGACCGTCTGCACCTAGAGCTCGCGGGTACCACGCCACCACCTCCAGGCTGTGAAGGAGACTGCTATAAGCAGAAAGAGGAAGCAGTCAGCAGGAGCACAAAACCCGCGAGACCAAGGAAACTCCGCCCGGGACCCGGTGTCCCCGGCCGGAAGTGAGGTACTTCGCCCCTCCCACCGGGTTCGATATCTCGCGATACTTCGCAGAGGCCTTCCTTTTTCGTCTCGGCAGCCGACATGGTAGGTGATTCTTTCTTTGCCTCCGTCCCCATGTTGGCCTGGACTCCGAGCTGTACTGTTGCCTCCGAGCCACCGCCTCCACGGCCTTGACCAGATTTTCCAGGCCGTGCAGGGTCGGCCGCAGGGCAGGATAGCCGGCATGGGTCCGAGGCGTGGCGGGAAGGCTGGGGCCGCGTGTTCGGCTTGGGTTTTGGATCTCTTGAGACACGCGAGCCAGAGTGCCACGGTGATGCCACTACAGGGCCCTGGGCTAGTGCGTGTTTTTGACTTTGCGGAAGGTGCGGGAAGGCAATTCGTTGGCCCACAGGCCCGCCGCAGGCTGGCAGGCTTCTCCCTCTTCCCGTTTTTCTTTAGGCCTTACCATTAAGCTCCTTTTTCCACGCAGCCATCCAGACTGAGGAAGACTCGGAAGCTTCGGGGCCACGTGAGCCACGGCCACGGCCGTATCGGTAAGTGCCGGCTTCCCCTCCTGTTCGGCCTGGGACTCCCTTTCGGATACTTACCTAGATAGGATGTAGGTAGTTTACAGACAGGTTAGAATAGGATCTTTTTGAAGTCAAGTCGAAGTGAGTTGGATCGCCGTTGATTTTCTTTTTTTCTCTTTAAAGATTATCTAATATTCAAGTTTAAGAGAACGTTTTATCTGTCAGTGGAGGCATAAAAATTAAACCGAGTACGGTACAGAATTAGTTGAAGAAATGGAGTGCTGTCAGGTGGAGTACTGAAAAGGTGTTGAACCCGAAGTCTTGAAAGAATAGCAGTACTGAAAGGTATTCAGACTGGAAAACAGTATAACTAAGGGCACATAAAGAGTAGGAATATACCTTACTTTTGCACCAGATAATCTTAAGAGGTCTATTTAGCAGTGTAGTTTTGTATTCCTGCAGGCAAACACAGGAAGCACCCAGGAGGCCGAGGTAATGCTGGTGGTATGCATCATCACAGGATCAACTTCGACAAATAGTGAGTTTCCTTGAACTGCTACTGACACAGCTTGGGAGGTATAGGCAGAGGGCAGGCTTTTAATGTTCTAAAGTCTGGAAGCAAGCCTCTTATTTTGGCCTGTTACTGGTTTTTACCAAGATAACACTTGATGTGAACTGACAAACTGTCATCGAGGCTAGAGTCACGCTTGGGTATTGGTTATTGCCTTAGTGTGCTAGAGTCCTCGAAGAGTAACTGCTGACCTTATTCGCTGGCTGTGGCACTGATGGCACAGTCAGTCACCAGGTTAGTGACATGGCTTCATCTTGACTTACAGAACTGTTAGACTCACTTATATCCCCAAGTTAAAGATGCAACTGGTTCTTTAGAAGTACTGTATTATAGGAATGTGTAGATTTTTCATATAGTGCTGTCAAGTGGCTATAATTTTACTCTTAACTTCCTTAATGATTTATAGTGGTTCTATGAAATAAGTCTACCTTTATTCTTGATAGTCATTGTTAGTTTCTAAAAGTTAATTCATCAAATGGATTGTGTGGCTGTTATGTGGTAGTTGCTGTTCTACACCACTGAACAATTCCTACTGTAATGGGAGATAACTATAAAGATAATAAACATAGGTTCTTAATCAGAGTGAGGTTATAAGAGTGGTTGCTTTTTCTTCCCAGTCACCCAGGTTACTTTGGGAAAGTTGGTATGAGACATTACCATTTAAAGAGGAACCAGAGTTATTGCCCAACTGTCAACCTTGATAAATTATGGACATTAGTCAGTGAACAGACACAGGTAAATGCTGCCAAAAACAAGACAGGAGTTGCTCCCATCATTGATGTAGTACGATCGGTGAGTGAATTTTGGGTATTTTTATATAGTTCCTCGCCTTTACAAAACTCTGGCTTAGTCTAATTTCCTACCTGAATCCTATCCTATACTGACCAGGTTACATGCCAGACAATTCCACATTTTGGTAGAATTATCATAAATTATTCACTGTGATCAAAACAGAATTCTGTCCTGCCCCACTCTCTGGCTTCCTCCCATCTTCCCTTTCAGAAATACTTGGCATTTTTTGCTTGAATGTCTTTCCAGTGTGCCTACTGTCATTGCCTACATTGCATCAAATTTGTGTTCCTTGCCTTGAACTGTAGCTAGTTCTGGTTGACATGCAGTTCTTGGCCCTTCGTGTTCTTCATAAAGTCCTAATATGCTAAATTGTTACCCAAGGCCCTATATTATCTGAAGAGATTTCTTCCCCCAAACCTTCAAAACTTTTTTTTTTTTTTTAAATCAATTGTGGTTCTTATCCTTGTCAGTCTCCCATGAATATGGAAGTATTTTTAAAAGCCAGGACCCCAGAGAGTCTTTCAGTTAAGCATTAAATTCCCATCAGCCATCCTGCATGGTGTCTCTTGAGCAATTTTGGTGGTCAGGACTTGAAGCATTGCTGGGAATATGGGTGGCCATTTTTTGCTTATTAGGGGTATTGAGTCGGAGAGGGGAATTTGTACTTTGCCGAGACTAGAGTCACATCTTGACACAACTCTTGTCCTGGTGTGCTAGAGTCCTCGAAGAGAATCTGCTGGTCTTGATTCACTGGCAGGGGCAGTCAGTGCCCCTGTTAGTGCCCAGATCAGTAACATTCCCTCCCTGGGTTTTAGAAAGTGGGTTGGCAGGAATCTTTTCTCATACCCAGGGTGGTTGGTACCTGCTGTAGTGTATTGTAAATTCTTTTGTTTTTTCTTCTAGGGCTACTACAAAGTTCTGGGGAAAGGAAAACTCCCAAAGCAGCCAGTCATTGTGAAGGCCAAATTCTTCAGCAGAAGAGCTGAAGAAAAGATTAAGGGGGTTGGAGGGGCTTGTGTCCTGGTGGCTTGAAGCCACATGGAGGGGAGGTTCATTAAATGCTATTTCCTTGTGGTCTGAATATAGGTTCTTTGGTAGCATCTCTGCCTTACCTGTGTATTGGGAGTCCACTTAACAGGTTTTCTAAGGATGAGGGCATGGGTTCCTGCTGACTACCCTCAAAGTGCATAGTTAAAATAGAACCAACACTTAGAGACAAAAGTGAGAATGATACCTATTGACAATTGAAGTACCTATTAAAAGGACCATTTGTGTTGCACTTTGAATTTTACAGTGAGTGGGAGAATGCCATTAGACTAGAAACATTTTCATATATGTTAAAAGTGGGCTAGATTCCAGAAAGCAGTTGTCAATGAGATTCATAGATCCCTGTGCATCAGGATCTTAATGTTCAAAGATTTAATCATGAAACGTAAGTTTTCCTTCTAGTCTGAAATGTATCTCTGAGAGAAAATTGGGAAATTCTGAAGGCTGGAAACTGGTATTCGGTTTCAGAACCAATGCTTGCTTACAAATAGAATCCTTAAGATCTTTGTGTATCTCAGGGTTAATTGTAATTTGCTACAATTCTATAGCTTTTTCTGAGACTTTGAACCACAGTGACAATCTAGAATGTAGGCAAAGAAATAAACTTAAGATACCACTTAAACTAGTGGGTAGCACTACTAGTTTTCCTTGGTCTGTGGGGTCATACATAGACAAATTTGTCAGGACAACTTTTGGATGTTGGGGATCAAATGTCAGGAAGCACAAGGGAGATTCTTTTACATTGACTTAGATGAGAACAGGAAAAAAGTCATGAAGTATTTATATAGTTGTGTAACATTAAATGCACTGTTGAGATGTGCAACTTCTACAACAGAGAAAGGTAAAAAAAGGGCTCTCCATAAGTGCCTTACAGAGTTCAAAAAAAAAAAAAGCAGAGACCAAGTATCTGTGGCAGGTTGTCAGTAGTTGGGAGTGGGCTCAATTTGATTTCTACCTAGCTGCTATGTTACTGTTTTAAGTTTCTTTTTTAAAATTCATGTTTAAATGCCTACTTGAGGGTCGTGTATATTAGGCAAAATGGAAAACATGCACTCCTTTTGACTTAGTGACAATGTGTAAACTTATAAACCTTCATGTGATTGTCAAGGGAAAGTGGCCCTAGCAGAGGAAATGGCAAACTGCTGAGTTTCGGGAAACCCACTTGGAGAGATGAGGCGAATGGAAGGCTGTGAGCTTAAATGTAACAACTGGGTGGGTGGTCTGGTTCTTCTGGGGGTAGCAGTCTTACCAAAGCTATGTGACATGAAAAGTG
Source organism: Otolemur garnettii (assembly GCF_000181295.1). NCBI lineage: Eukaryota > Metazoa > Chordata > Mammalia > Primates > Galagidae > Otolemur > Otolemur garnettii. The sequence continues at coordinate 38,032,763 of NW_003852396.1, forward strand.
AGGTGTTAGCGTTGAGTGTGTACTAGAGAGACGACCACTTGGCTTTGTGGGACTAGAAACGTTCCACTTTGCAGTGTTGTCATCAAAGCTGTGCGTGACGGTTTTTTATGTGCAAGCTTTGATAGGCTTGCGCACGCGACAGCAGAGGTGTCTAGCCCACGGGCCCCATGCAGATTATATGAGGACTTTTGCTCGTCTGCAGTGGTGGATATCATAAAAATGATGCATGAACTTTTAGCCCTTCATCTTTAGTATTTGTGTATTTAATGTGTGGCCTAAGATAACTCTTAGAATGTCGTCGGTGAAGCCAAAAAGTTGTGGGCTTCCCCCTACCCCATCCCCCAATGCTTAGGGTTGATGAGGCTTTCAAATGGGAGCAGAGCTGTCAGATGCCCTCCAACTCTTGGCAATCAATCTTAACATGCTAAAAGTGAAAAATCGGAACACCTAGCACATTAGGTTAACACTTAATATTTTTAAAGCTTGAATTGCAGAGGATTTAATTTCTGGCCTAATATTTATGTGCTTTAAGTACGTTTTCATCCAAACCTTGGAGCTGCACATTATAACTCGATGTATAGGAAAGGTCTGCCGCGTTATTTGCAAAAGTCCCCTGTGAAATCAGCCAGGTCAGATTTGAGTTGCAAAGATGTTAATCCCTACTCAATGGCTAATTATCCCAAGACACTAGTTTTTTGTTTAACCAAATGCATATTACTTCCCAGTCGAAAGCCTGCACCGTCAGGGGAAAAAATGGGCGTGTCCTCCAGCACTAATAGGATTCTAGAAGCTGGAGACTGGCAGCGCTCCGAACCCCTCGGCTACGATCATACGTCTATGCTGCCGGACTTAGCCTCTCGATAAAACTCAGGCCTCTGCTCACCCCAAGAGCCCCTTCCGGGAGGTTGTGAGATTCTGGTTCCGGGGCACGTTTGTTTGTCCCCGCCCCCCTTAGCCAGAAGCACAATCTACACACGCTCTTCAGCCTTCCTCTTGGCCGTTTCCGACGTCAGGCTTCTCCGCTGGGGCCTTGAGGCTCCAGCCTCAGTCACTGTGCAGGGGCGGTCCCCATCGGAGCTCGGAGCAACGTTGCTGCGCTTCAACCGCTGCTTGCAGGCAGGCCGGTGGCTAACGCCTGTAATCCTAGCATTTTGGAAGGTCAGGGTGAGAGGATCGCTTGAGACCAGCCTGAACAACAGCGAGACCTTGTTCTACAATTTTTCTTAAATTAGGCAGGCTTGGAGGCCGCTCACCTGTAGTACTAGGTCTTAGGCGAGCTGAGGCAGGAGGATCGCTTGAGCCTATGAGTTTGAGTTTACAATAGAGCTGTGATGATCCCTCTGCACTCTAGCCCCCGTCACAAAGCAAGACCCTGTCTCAAAACCTCGCTTGCTGTGGGTTAAGAAACGGAGGCGTGGTCCCCATATAGACTTTCAAGATGCGAATTTTTACACCTTTTGAGAATGAATCTACAATGTAAGGAGCACCAACTACATTCAAGGGCACCTTGGGCTAAGAAAAGAGTGCTTGTACACACATGGAAATGTCCTACAAGAACATAAAATTGAGAAAAGAGATTTCCTCTTAGCTTAGGGAGGTGAGGGAGATGTGTGTTTTAGTACAGTTTGAGTTTGTTTAACCAAATGCATATTACTTTCATGTTAAAAAGCGATATAAATGAGCAAAATAACTTTTTAAAGTGCTACCAGAAACTTGCCAATGCTGAGAAGCAGTTTCCTCTCGTTAGAGTTTTCATAGCTTTTTAAGTTACACCTCCACCTCCATAGGCAAGTTTATGATGCTTTGAAATGCTTACCACACCATCTGGCTCCAGAAACAAAAATTTGTATATAAAATACAAAAAATATGTATCACCCCTGGTAAGAATATAGGTTAAGGTAGGTGTATGTTTAATTCCTGGCCTCTATTTTATACCCCAATTTTTATTTTACTTTGATTCCCACTATTTAAGTTGTTCCTTGATACATGGTTTGTGTGTACCTATAAGTCATTCTGTGTACAAGGTAGGATGTATGTGTACATGTGAAATATAGAGAATTATTTAACTGAGGGCTGGGCACAATGCCTCACTCCTGTAATCCCAGCACTCTGGGAGGCTTTAAGTAGTGGGTAGATTGCCTGAGCTCATCAGTTTGAGACCAGCCTAAGCAAGAGAGACCCCATCTTAAAAATAGCCAAGCCCTGGTGTTGGAGCCTCTAGTCCAAGCTACTTGGGAGGCTGAGGCAATAGAATCACTTGAGCCCAAGAATTTGAGGTCGCTGTGAGCTATGATATCAAGGCACTCTACCATCTACCAAGGGCAACAAAGTGAGACTCTGTCTCAAAGAAATAAAAAATTAACCAAGCTGTGACTGTAATTAGACTTACTTTTTTTTTTTTTTTTTTTTTTTTAGACTTACTTTCTTAGGCCCTGCTGTGATTGGGATGTGGTTTGTCCCCTGACAAATTCACGTTAAAATTTGATCCCCAATGTGGCAGCTTTGGGAGGCCAGCCTAGTGGGAGGCCTATGGGTCTTGGGGCAGATCACTCATCAATAGATTCATGTCCTCCTTCTAGGATGAGCCACTGAGTTGAAGCAGCTGGAGGCCTTTGTCAAACTGTAGCTGCCCAGTCTTGAACTTTTCAGCCACCATAATGTGAGCCAAAAAACAACTTTTTAAAAAAAAGTCTAACTTATAATCTTATTCCATTTACAGATAATTTTTTTTTTAATAGAGTCTCTGTTGCCCTAGGTAGAGTGCTCACAGCAACCTCAAAGGCTTGGGCTCAAGTGATCCTCTTGCCTCAGCCTCCCAAGTAGCTGGGAATACAGGCGCCTACCATAACACCTGGCTAGTTTTTCTGTTTTTAGTAGAAATGGGTTTCACTCTTGCTGAGGCTAGTCCCGAACTCCTAAACTCAAGGGGATCCATCTGCCTTGGCCTCCCAGTGCTAGAATTATAGGTGTGAGTCACTGCACCCAGCCAAAAAGGTTTATTTTGGTTTTCAATTTTCATATACTTCTCAATTTTTTAGGATTCCAACTGTTATTTAAATTAGGGGAAGATCATACTTTAATTCAGAACATTACCAAAACTGTTCATTTCAGAAAACTCCATCACTGATAACTATTCAGTAGGATCTGCATTGCTAATACAACATACTTTGTGTGTGTAGCTGTGTGTACAGGTGTATGCATCTGAATTCATTATATCTTCTAATACAGTTGTGCCTGGATATTTACATTTTTCCTTAAGCATATTTCATAACAAAATAATTCTCTTATTTCTCCCCATACAGTTAAAGTATGTTTAAATAGGTTTTATTATCCATGAATTTCATTTCAGTATTAAAGGGGGGAGTTATATTGTATTTGCTATAAAAAAGAGAGAATGTTGGATCTGATAGTGTTAAGAACCTTTTGCATCCAGAGATCGTGAGAAAGTAGCTCTAAAAACTCTTGTCAACCCCAAACCAGGCCCACTGGACATACACTGTCCTCTCTACCATAAAGCTGCTGTGCTTTGGCCACAGCAGTCACCGCATGGGTCCCTGCAGCCTGTTGCAAGCCATTATGTGCCAGCATTGATTTTCTGAGTTGGGATTAAGAGCTGCAGCCATAGTAGGAGGAAGGAGACATCTCCTTTGGGATTCACTCAAAAGGTTCAGATACACTATATTTTAGAGATACATAAAAATGTCAAAATTCATAAGAAAGGAATTGACACATACACATCTTATGATCTGATGACCTATGAACCACATGAAAAAGGGAGGGATGAGGAGATGAAGGGAGGATGGAAGGAGAACCTTTGGGGAGCTATATGTTTTTTATTATTAAGGAATTTATTATAACTTCTATGACTGTCATGAAGCCCAGGCTGGGTTAACAGTGATGAATTCTGGAAGTAAAAACATCCCATACTGAATTTTCTGGTTGTCTTCTCTCTCAATCCCAACTGAAAACCTGGATTCATGAGGCATTAAATCTCTGTTCTTCTATTCTTTGCAAATGGCAAAGCCAACTATGCAGGAGGATTTTTCAGAGGAGAAAATGACTTTGCTTTATGTTATTTTATGACCATTTTCAGAGCTGCTTTCTCATGATCTCTGGACCCCAAAAGTTCTCAACCTTATCAGATCCAACACTTTAATCCAGTTTGCTTTATGAGGCAGAGAGCAGCCCCAAAGCACAGACAGGGAGAGGGTAGGACCTATGCAAGCCTCAAAGGAAACTCAGGATGGGATCATCTCCTGTTTAAATTGGTTAGGGTGGAAGGGCAGGAAAACTTAACTACAAGGTTCAACTCCTACCAGCCCCAAACCCAATACCAATGAAAATAGTTGGCTTGGCACCCACAGTTCAGCGGTTAGGGCACCAGCCACATACACCGAAGCAGGCAGGTTCAAACCTGGCCCAGGCCAGCTGAACAACAATGACAACTGCAATAAAAAAATAGCTGGGTGTTGTGGCAGGCACCTATGGTCCCAGCTACTTGGGAGGCCCAAGAGTTAGAGGTTGCTGTGAGCTATAACACCATAGCACTCTACCAAAGGCGACATAATGAAACTCTGTCTCAAAAAAAAAAAAAAAAAAGAGTTGCAGCCTAATGGCTCATTCTGGGAGTTTTCAAGGTCTCTCCTCTAACAAGGCCTTGGTGGGGAGAAAGCCTAAGCCATCCTTATTCCCTACTCCTTGCTTCTCTCCTTGCTGTTCCATGGAAGGTCGCAGAACTTTCTGTATGAAAACCTAGGGTTCTAATGGAAAAAAAATTCACAAAGTGACATGAAGAGTCATAGGAGATGGATTAAGGGTATGATCCACGTTGTGGGTTGGCATCAGCCTAGCTCCACCAGAATATTCAGTGATGTTTCAGGGGCCTCAAACTGATTAGGAAATATTAAGGTTCACCTAGTAATGGGGCCAAAGGGCAGAGGACATTCTTTCCATCAATGGAAATACTTAAGTAGAGTCTGAACAGTTGGCTACTGGAGTGGAAAGCTGAACTAGAACAATGTTTAGGTATTTTCTCTTAAAACCACTCATACAACTCAGATCAGAGAACTCAGTTACAGGGAAGTCAGCAACTCATGCTGAAGCTAACCCCGTAAGTAACTCAGTTCCCGGCATGATGGTGTTTCATTCCTGATTGGCCAGTTGCAGATCATTCCCAGGAAAGAGAAGTCTAGATAATGATGCCAAAGAACACATGAGGCTCTGGGCCCAAACAACTGTACACTCTTTATTGAGAACACCCGTAGATGGTGGGAAAAAGGGATGCCCTGTACCGCATCATGGCCACCACTGACTGGGATCCAGGCCCAGGGAGCACTGGCAGAGCTGGGGGTGGCGGGGGGGGGGGTTCCCATGACTCACTGACCATCTCAGGGGGTGGGAGGAATAGGAGGACCAGGCTCAAGAGCCTAATGCCATGCTGCAAATGTGGCCTGATGGCCTTTACCTTTTGAAAACAGAGGACTGGAAGGGGGACTGCCAGAAAAAAATAGAAACTCTTAAGATTAAAAAAAAAAAAAATAGTCCTCTTGTATATAACAAGACAGCATCTGCTCTCTGGGGCCCGAGACTGGCAGCAGGGGCCGCAGGCAGGCAGGCAGGCAGGCAGGTAGGCCAGAAGCCTCCAGGGAAGATCAGTGGTTTGGCTGAGACAGTCAGCTGCACATAGTTGGCCAGTCCGAGCACCCAGCAAAACTTCATCCATGCTCCGGCAGGACAGGAAAGCACCTGGCCCCTTGGGAATATACAAATATTTACCATATTCTCTTTGCTTGTTACAAAAACCGTTAGGAAAGCTTACAGCAGATTATTTACAAACAGTATCCTGGGATATCGTGAAGGCAGAGGTGGGCTGGCTTGGAGGATGGGGTCTGTGGGAGCAGAGCAGCCACAGCAGTGTAGAGGGTCACAGGCTGGGCCCTCTCCCCAGGCTCCAGGCTCTGCAAGGCACTGGACTCTGCTACTGAGAAAAAGGTTTAATTCTTCTTGTGGAGGAACTTCATTTTGTTGCCTGTGAGCCAGAAAGGGCAAGAGTGAGGATGTTTCAATGTTATCTCTCCCAACCTCCATTCCCTCTCCTTGCAGCACTAACCCTCTCAGTGTGAGGAAAGGGATTAGGAAGACTGCATTATGGCTGTGATAGATCTGATGCAAGGTCGTGAAAACACTGGAGGGTTCTAAATAGGTCACAGTATTAATCACTGTGTGGCTCTGGGTAAGCCACTTAGCCTCTTTGGTCACCACATCCCTTCAAATTGAGACATACTATGATTCTATGATCTAGCTGCCTGTGTACCTTGAAGAGAGTAAAGCTTGGCAAGAAGGGCCCTCTGGCACTACTTTTGTAGACTTCTTATGGCTGAGACATGGACACTTCTCTGGCTCTAACAGCTCTCATATTCACCCAGGAAGGAGACCACACAAAAAGACCTGGCTTCTGTGAGAATTTGTGATTTCTCTTTGTTCTGCAGTTTGGTAACTATAGTAGGTCCTGTATATCCATGAGTTCTGCTTACATGGATTGAATCAACCACAGATCAAAAATATTTGGGGAAAAAAATAGATGTTTGCATCTTTACTGAACATGTGTAAACTGTTTCTTTTTCTTGTCATTATTCCCTAAACAATACAGTATAACAACTATTTACACTGGTATTATAAGTAATCTAGAGGTAAGCTGAAGTATACAGGAGAATATGCAAATAATACGCCATTTTATGTCAGGGACTTGAGTATCCATGGGTTTTGGTATCTGCAGGTGGTTCTGGAACCAACTCCCCACAGATGCCAAAAGATGACTGTACTATATACTAAGTGCTCTTGGAGCACTGGCTAAGAACCTTCCCATCACCAAGAGATCCCCTCCTGTTCTGTCTACAGCCCCAACATAAACACCTGTTGGCAGTGATTTAGAGTATTCTGGGGCACAGTTTCTTCCTGCCTTCCCTTCTTGCTGAACATCTGTGTCATCAGTATCAAGGCTACTTACCCAAACCTCGGAGAAACTTATTCATCCCGCTCTGTTCAGTTTCAGGGAGTTCCTCTAAATACTGCTCTACTCGCTGCTCAAACAGGCCTGCATGAGAAGAGAAGAGAAACAGTAATAGGGAAGAGAACAGTTACTGTAGGAAGAGGAGATGCCATACAAGGAGAAACCAAGCATCTGAGATTCTAATTTGTATCAAAATTCTTCAGTGACATCTCACAAGCATACATGGCTAATAGCAATAAGACCCTTAATACCCTGCCTCCCAAAGCACGTTCCTGAGCTGAACTATGGTGAGGATGCCACCCCTTATTGCAGAACTGGCCAGAGTGGACACCGCTAGCTTCTTTTAGACCACTCTACCATTCTGTTCCCAAAAGGTCTGTTCTACTAAATGGAAATTATTAGTGGATAGAAGAAATAATAACCCCAAGGTTAGACAGAAAGATCTTGAGATACCTACCTGCCTTAAATGTGGGCTGCTACCAACCTAGATAGCTAGCCCAATTCTAAGGGACCTCTCAGCCCCTAAGTTCTCAGAACTTTGCAGAGTGCTCAGTCTGGTGTTTTTCTATGAATAAGAAGGGCACCTGAAGAGAGGCTAGGCAGCTACCAGCATGTGGCCCTTAGTGGGAGATAAGTGTCTCTCTCTAATCATATGGCTCCAGCCTGTGCACAGTCTTGTAAAGGCATTCATTGGGACAGAAGAAGAAAGCTCCCTTGGAAATTTCCAACAGAAGAAAAGGGGCATCCCAGCTGATGCCCAAGAGCATCCATCATGGCGCCTAGTTACACAGCCCTGCTGGTGGCAGAATTATTAGAGAAGAGGGCCCACAGCCCTCATGGCCTTACCTTTTGCCCGACACTTTCTTAGCTCCCTGTCTTGGATGAAGCCAGCAAACATCTGAGATTCCATAAAAACCTCAAGAAAACGGCGGATGCTTTTGGAGGCCACCGACTTCCGGAAGGCCTCTCGCTGAAAGGCCCTCTCCCCCTTCTCACTCTGTGTCAGGAAGAGGGAGTAGTGCCCGACAGTCTCCACAAAGAACCGGATAAACACCTCCGACACCAGCCCGTTGAGGGTGTTACATTCTGAAAGAAAAAAGAAACTCTTCAAGGTTCAGATCATGACAAGCCTGCAAGGCCTTCCCCAGTCTCCAGCTGGTGTAGTCTGACTCTCCCAATGAAACTTCCAGCCATTACCCTTCTCCTGTTCTTGAAGCTTTATCTCTTATGCCCATGGGTTTGTAACTAGCCCATGAGCTCCTGGAGGTCAGAAACTGTGCTCTGAACACGGAAGTTGGCAAATAATTCCTGGATAAATGAACGCAGAAATCAAGGGCCAGAGCTCTACTTTCCTCAGATCCCTCACCCTATGTGATCTTCCTGGCTTCCCAGGAAGAGCAAGTTCCTTCTGTCTCCTGCAATGGCTTCAGGCAGAGCCTGAGAGGGGGGAATAATTAGCTTCTTGTCACCAAGAGTCTTTGTGATTACCATGTCTTTGGTTTTTCCTTCTCAACTTTCCTGGGGGTAGAAAAGGTGCTGGAGGGAGACTAAGGTCCTATAGCTAGAACATCAGCCAGAAAGGGTCTGTGAACAGAATGAGTCCTGGCCTATGGGGGCCAGCCCCAGAGCAAAGCTGATTCTGCTCAGGCTAGCCTTCCTCACCATCATCGGAGTCACTGTCAGAGTCCTGGGAGATCAGTTCATTCTTCCTCTCTAGAGCCTGCTCCAGAGCTGCCTGTAACTTCCTAGGTAACAATGTGTCCTCATCATCCATCTGCAGAAGAAAAAACCACAGTGATGACAATTATAGCCAACAATGACTAAAGCAGTTACTGTGTGCTTAGTCCTGTTTCAAGAACTTTAATCTTATTTAATTCTCCCCATAACTGTGATAACTATTATCAACCTCCTTTTAAGATGAGGAACTGAGCCACAGAAAGCTTAGAAAACTTGCCCTAGGTTACACAGATAAAAAGTGGTAGAATCAGTGGCACTCAATGCCCATTGTGATGATCTCTCCCTAATTCCTTGCTCCAGGTGGCAAGAAGATAGTGGCCCAGCCTGTGTCTCAGAGATGAGGTTTGTCTGTCATTCCTGTCTTCTCACTCTGGAGTCGTTAGCTCTGTGAGTGGCAAGTAACAGGTAGTACTTTCCTAGAGGAACAGACACTGGGTTGTGCTCCTTCATAGCGAGCCAGGAGGATTTCTATGACTAACATAGGTTTTTTGCAGCTGATGACAGTAATTGCAAGCCTGTATATTACACAACACTCTATTTTATTTGGGTAATCCCTCAGCAACATCTCAAGGAAGGTATTATCACCACCCCTGCTTTATAGACTCAGAAAAGTTTGGAGGCCTCTTCAAGACCATGTGGCTCAAAGATGGTAGCATCCAGTAATCCAATCTTGGGACCTCTAGGCCATGTTCTTTAAAATCACACACTGTCTTCCAGAATCTGATGGTGCCAACTGGAAAGGCAGATCCTGCTGAGGTCAGGTTTTCCCCACCTGTGTCTATTCTGTGCATAGAGAACCCTGACAGCTTAACAAGCAGGCTGTGGCTGGGTGTGGTGGCTTACCCCTATAATCCTAGCACTCTGGGAAGCTGAAGTGAGAGGACTACTTGAGGCCAGGAGTTCAGGACCAGCCTGAACATGAGCAAGACCACCTCTACTAAAATAAAAAAATTAGGCATGGTGATGGCAGCCTATAGTACCAGCTACTTGGGAGGCTAAGGCAGAGGAGGGTGCTTGAGCCCAGGAGTTGAAGGTTGCTGTGAGCTGTGACGCCACTCTACTCTGCCAGGTGTAACAGAGCAAGACTCTGTCACAAAAACAAAACAAAAAACAAAATCACAACCACACATAAAAAAATAAGCAGGCTGTGAATGTTGAGTTAGTATTCATGACAGACGGGTAACTGGGAGCCTGAGCTTAACAAGGGCCCACCTCAGGGCAGGCCGAAGTTCTGCAGTTTGCTGTTCTCACCTGTCGGATGAATCGGTCAGATCCCAGATTCACCATCAGCGCCTGAGAAAAGGAGTCATTAGCGGCAGTGGTTCAGGTATGAGTCCTACAACTCCCTCAGCCAGGTCTCCAAATCTCCCAGGTTCCCAGGGTCAGATAACAGAAGTAACTCCAGCCAGGGATAGACCTCCCAGGGAGAAAGGATGAGAGCTGGGTAGAGAGGCCCAGAGGCCACAAGTAAGATGATCTCAGCAGCCTCTCTCCCTTTCCCCTAAACCCCCCACTGGCTTCCCAGGGGGCTCACCTCCTCCACTGGCAGCTCCTTCAGTTTAGGGAGGGAGCTGGAGAGCAGGCCAACCAGGAAGGGTGTGGGACAGCAGACGATGTCAATCATGGAGGCCGGGAGGACAGGAATGAAGGTGTGCTGCCAGGAGAAGGGGTACAGCAAGGCCACCACTGCATGGGAACAGCTGGAGAGGGTGCTGATTGGTGGACAGACAAAGAGACAGAGCACCTGAGTCCAGGCCCAGCACCTTAGAGCTTTTAGGGGCTAAGGACATCCTTGGACAGTAAACCACCCAGAGCAACAAAAATGCTAATGGGGCTCAGTGGCCTGGTGAAGTCTCCACCTTCCCAACGTTGGGGCCTCAAGGACCCTGATGCTACCCTCTTTTGGGACTCTACCTACAAATTACCATGAAGGTATGACACAACATGTGAACACACAATGGGCTCACACTCACACACACCCAAGGGCCACCGAGATGTACAGGTGGGCCTGACCTGGTGGGAAAGTATCAGCGTAGGCTGGGAGTACAAAGGTAAGATAAGCAAGAGTTGACCACAAATCCATAACGTGTAAGAGCTGGCAGGGCCTCAGAGGTCATCTTATCAATTCTGCATTTCACAGCTGGGGCTGGCGATATCCAGGGTCAGTTTGGTCAGAACACAGCGGTTCTGCTGCCTCCCAGCCCAGCATTACTAGTGCTGCTCTCGCCCTCTTGCCTTCTGTTCCTTCCTTTCCTTAACTGAAGACAGCTAATCTGAGAAGCCTTGAGAGCAGAGAAATAAGACAAGGCAGCTGGCAGCATTCTTAGCAAGCTGAAGTGGCCCACTGCTACCTTTACTCTCAGGCTCCAGAGTGGCCACAAGTCCCAGTGGGGCCATCCCTCTCACCACCCAGAAGCCCCACAGGGCTGGCTGCCTGAGGTGAATGACCAATGAGAGACAAGAAGGACTATCCCTAGGCTGGAGGTAGAATGTGCAGAAGCATGTGCACACTCCCCACGTGTACTGGGGGCTGATGTAGGCCTGGGGTTGAGGAGGGGGCAGAAGACACATCTGGCCTGAAGAACCCTGCCTGTAAGGAGGAGAGTCAACCTGGGGCCTACACCACAGATGAGGAGACAGCGGCCCAGGGCCCAGCTCATTTCCAAGCGTGACTTTCCCTCTGCATCTGTGCAGAAGAGCCAGAAGAGCCCTGTGCTCTACCCTAAGCACTCCAGCATGGATTCTTACCCCTCACACCTAGTGCCCTACCAGTGAGAGAACATGGGACCCACCCTTAACAGAACTAGGAACCCTTTTTCAGAAAGACCTCTGGATGCTCACAAGTGCTTGTTAGCCTTGCCTGGCTGTCCTGCCACCCTATGTACACCTAAAATACTGCTGGGCCTTGAGACAGAGATACAGGTGTCCTGGCACTGACAGCCTCTTGCCTGGGATGGCAGCTCTCCACACCCCCAGTGGAGTCATCTGGAAAAGGCCGGTGTCAGGGCCAGGAGGCTGACCTCCACAATCCCCTCCAATGGGCCTGGAGTTGAGGAGGGGGCAGAAGGTTTTGTACAATCCCTACAGCCGAACCTGGGTACCCCTCCCTCTACCCCCACATCAGAACTAGGCCAAATGGACGAAGAACTTGTGGAAAACATAAAACACAAGCAGTGGAACATGAGCTGGCTGGACTATCCCCTCCCCTTTCCAGTCAGAGGCAGACTCTGAGTACACAGTAGGAAAGACATCTTTTCTAAGACCCAAGATTGGTAGAACTTGAATACTGAGCCAAGCCAAAAACAGAACCCTGAAATGTTTCCTCCCAGAATGGTCCTGGAATGTGAGAGGCAGCTCCAAGCACAGGGTATAACAGCTGGTTTCATACCCACACAAGGGCTGGGCGTGGCAAAGAGGAGGCTCAGTGCTGAGGGGTGGATCCTTTAAGAAACGAAAACTCGGCTTGGCGCCTGTAACACAGTGGTGACAGTGCCAGCCACTTGGCGGTTTCAAGTCTGGCCCAGAGCAGCTAAACAACGACAACTGCAACAAAAAAATAGCTGGGCATTGTGGTGGGTATCTGTGATCCCAGCTACTTGGGAGGCTGAGGCAAGAGAACTGCTTAAGCCCAAGAGTTTGAGGTTGCTGTGAGCTGTGATACCACAGCACTCTACCGAGGGTATCATAGTGATACTCTGTCTAAAAAAAAAAGAAAGGAAAACTCAGAGTCCAGGCTCTATTAGGATCCACTGAGGTCAGGCCAGGCCAGAGCACCATAGCTGGGCAGTCAGAGGCTTTGCTGGCTGACAAGGACCATGTCTGCCTAGAGGCGGCAGGTAGTGGCCTCTTAAAGCTGCCATGCCCAGCTATTTCCAGCTGTTGGGCTGGGTTCCCTCATAAGGGCCTGATGTGCCCATGAAAAGCCTAAAACTGTGGGAGACAGAAGCAAGGAGGCTGTGTTGAGAACAAGTTTTCATTTCTAAGCCCTAGCATCCTTAGAAAAGGTCAGCAGTTCCAGTTTTTCCTCTTCCTTGTCCTGGGTTGAGGGTGGGCCTGGGTTCCTGCCCCTATGAAGGCAACTGGGAGTCCATTTCTCTTGCTCCTAACTACCCATCATATGCACAGAGGAGACACCCCTGGGATTCAGGGATCACTGGGGAACAAACCAGAAAGAAAGGATTTTTCTTATGTATCCTGTGGCACATAGCAGGTGGCTTAATTAATGTCTAAATAACTGAATTAATTCCACCACTCTAGAGAAATCATTACTTGAGATCGACCCTTTGACAAAAAGAATACACAGTGTGTTGCCAAGATCCCATTCTCTCCTGGCTGTCTCACCTCCCATATATTCTTTTTAAAAACTAATTAATTATGTTGCCCAGGCTGGTCTTGAACTCTTGGCCTCAAGTGATCCTCCTACCCCAACCTTCTAGAGTGCTGGGATTACACGTGTGAGCCACCACACCTGGCCACTTTTTTTTTAAACTTCACCTGCACCCCTTTCATCACCACAAGCAGACCTGCTCAAAACCTCTACCTCTAAAATCACAAATGTCCAATATTTCAGATCAAAGCCTGAGGTCTACCCAGCACTGTTCCATTCTTCCTAAACCGCTCCCCTCCCTCCCTGGCCCCTCCAGGCCCTGAACACCCTCTTTTCCCTGGACTATCTTCCTGCTACCACTGTCCTCCCTCCACCCTCAAAGCCCTCAACTCATCCTCCTCCACAGCTCCCCAAGCACCCAGCCCTATCTTTCTACTCAGCTGCCTCCTCCAGGGGAACCTTAGCTGGATCCTCACTGACAGCTGTGCTCTTCATGCCTTCCCCCCCATTCAGTGCTCCGGCACCTTCCTCACTGTGGCTCTTATAAGAGCTCATCACTTTCCCCAACTCAGCATCCCACAAACAGGGCCCCACCTCCCCCTCCAGCAGAAATACAGCCAATAGCTAACAATTTTCTTAATTTCTTAGCTTTCTTCCCATATAAATATATTTGCACCTGCACAATCTTGGCTACTGCAAAGGAAGAAGTGTCCTTCTTTCCTCAAGCCAAGTCCTCCACGGGGTTCTCAGTGCTATCATCCATGTGCTCCCAAACTCTGCTCCTCAACTATCCTCTCTTCCTTGGTTTGCTAACCCTTCACTTTTCCATTTGGTCTTTATCTCACCACACACACATGCACACACACAGATACACCCCCCACGTGCCAATACCACAGTCTCTGGAATATGGCAGGGCTCATAAATACTTAGCAGGTATGTCTCCCTGTCCTCTACCTTGCCCTGCTGGGCCCTACCTGAGCTTATCAGCCACAAAAATGACCCGGCGCTCCAGTAGCAGTGAGGCAAAGATGCGGATGAGCTGGCGCACGCTGAGGCAGGTGAAAAGACACTCAAAGTCCACATGCTCCAGCCGGGAATCCATGGGCCGCCGTAGCTCTAACACCTACAGGAGAGCGATGGGGAAAGTCGTGCCACCTTGAGTCCCTACACAAAGCACACTACGCAACAAGACCCAGTTTCCCCTTCTCACAGACCACAGCTCTGCCCCTCTGACTATAGCACTCAGACACCCAGCCTGTGGGTCACAGGGCTGACTATGAAAGAGAGGAAGTCTCCATAGTAGAAGGACTATGCATCAGGATCTGCTCCAGCAGATGAGTAGAAGGAGGGAACCACAGAGCCTCACCTATAGGGGCCTTCCTACTTTCTTGTCCATCTCCCCCAAAGTTCTTGGCCCCCATGCTGACCAGACTTGATCACTGCTCTCCAGGCCATAGTAAGAGCATCATCTCCACATCCCAAGACTCTATTCTCAGCCATCTGTGTAAAGGCAAAGATGCTGGTGTCCTTGCTGCCATGCCTCCTCCCTTTCCTGCTAGCAAGAGTTTCCTTCCAGAGTCTATGTTTGTCCTGCCATCCTGGCCTTTATCATCATCATCCTTGTGCCAGGCACAAGGAAAACACAAGGAAGGGCTGGCCATTCCATAACCCTGGCAGGAAGCAGGACTGTCTTATCAGGGCCAGGCCTGGCTCTCTTCCCTCCCAAGGTCAATGGTATGGCTCACAGAGCCACTTCTCCAGGGACAGTCATGGGGGTAGGGGGTAGCAGCTGACCTCAGCAGTGAGAGCAAGAGGAACTGCCAACCCTCAGGCCATGCTGAAGCAGCCGTCACTGGGGACTGCCCAGTTTCATCCTTGGTCCCTCAGTGTCTGTAGGCAGCATGGATGTGCAGGCCCCCTGAGAACTAGGGTGAGAAACCAATTCCTCTCTTACAGTGCTATAGTATCAGAGCTAATGTTTTTAAAGGGTTTTTACCCCAAGTCATCTTATTTGTTCCTCTGGGTTCAAGTGAGTAAAGGAATTCTAACTCCTAGCTCAGTATTCATCTTTCTGTGCCCCAAAGAAACCGCAAAATGGGCACAGGTTGCTAACAATGTTTACACTGCCTCTCCTGATGGACAGTGAGCTCCTAGAAGGCCCAATGATTAGCATGGTGTTGGACACTTCCCAAATGCTCAGTAAATGTGTGCTGAAGCATTGCCATACCACAGTTATATCTGCCATAGTCCCAGTCCCCACCTAGGAAGATGTCACAAGCTCCCTGTACGAAACCCAACAGGCCCTGCCTGCTCTCTGGTACCTGGCTCACACTCCCACTACCCACAGTCCAGAACCCCCAGGGATCAGGAGTCCACAGACGCTGCTCCTATGCCCTAGGTGCCTTCATTCATCCCTGCCCTCAAGGAGATCAAGCCCAGTGGGGCTGAATGAGCCTAAATGGCAACAGCCCAGACTGGGGTCTGGACAGAGGAAGGGTATTCTGCCCTGCCCACCCGAGCAGAACAACAACTATTTCTTTCTTTCTTTTTTTTCTTCAACTAATTTATTTCTTTTTCCCTCTCCTAAGTCATCCTTTCCTCAGAGGATAACTCTTTCTATTTGGAGCAAATCTAAGCCATCAGGTGAGAATTCAAAATCTACCAGTCTCCACTCTTCCCTTCTCTCCTAACAAAACCAATCCCTCTGTGGAGCCGAGTACCCACACCCTCCCAGTGACATTGTGATTATCCCCGCTGTCTCTTGCATCTTCACCCTCTTGCTCTGGGGGCCATTCCCACCAGCATCTGAACAACCACCTTTAATAGACTCTTCCTTGGCTCCAAATTTCAACTGCTGCCCCTTCCTTGCTCCTCTTCACACCTAAGCCTCTTGCAAAGACATCTATCTATACAGCCTGTTTCCTCTTCCTCACCCCATTCACTCTCAGCTCACTCCACCATGGCTTCTGGGGTCCTGCCCCCCCTTCTGAAACCTGCCCTTGTCAACTCTCTTGCCAGCCTCATCCTGACCTCTTCTTCCTTCTCAAGGCATTCCCTTTCCTCAGCTTCTGAGCCACGCCCCTCTCCTGGTGTCCACTTCTTATCTATCTTCAGGGCTCCTCTCATGCAGGGCCTGTATGGTGGCGCTCCTCAGGGCTAAAGGGGATGAAGGTCTGGGCTCTCTTCTCTTCCCCATCCCCACTCTTTGCTACTCAGTGCCTTCTCCTGGGTGCCTCAAACTTAATACGTACAAAATCTTCCTCCTCATCAGCTGCTTTCAGGCACCCCCAGCTCAGTATATATGGCTCCATCATCCACCCTGTTGCTCACATGGAAAAACTGAGAGTTGGCCTTAAAAGTCTCCACAACACACTTATTCCTTATTTCCAACCAAACAATGTGCTACTGGTCCTAATTCTAAAATACATCTCAAATTCACCTCTTTCTCTTCATCTTTTCTCCCTCACCTTCATCCAAGCTGCTGTTATCTCTTGCCTGTACTGCTGCAATAGTATCCTAGCTGATCTCCCTGTTTTCACAGTAACCTGCTATCTGCACAGCAGCCACAGTGAGCTTTTAAACGTACATCAGATCTTACTGTAACCGTACTTTAGATAAAATCCACAATCTGTAACTTGGCTTAGCAGACACATCATGATTAGATCCTCACCTGCAGATCCACTCCTGTCCACTACACTCTCAACTGTTTTGGCTGGCACATTCCCAACTTTGGCCTCTGAATATGCTATTCCCTCTCCCTGGAATGAGTCCCTCCGATCTATACCCTTCTCTGTCAGTCTCTCTCCCCCCAGTGCATTTAGTTGCCTCCTACTCACTGCTTAGGTCTCTGCTAAAAATGTCACTCTCTCAGAGATGGCCTTCCCAGGCCCCCTAATCTAAAGCATACCCCTTGTTACACACTCTCATAGGATCCTGTGCTTTCATTTTGTTCTTAACACATTCAGGAATCATCTATTTATATGCAAAAGTATTTAATCACTATCATTATCTCCCACTGGACTGTGAACTCCACGAGGACAGAGCTGTGTCTCTTTTACTTCATTTTACTCTCTTTTACTCTGCCCAAGGTCTGTATAATCTATGATGTGCTTTGTAGAAAATATTTAATGAATGAACAAAAGGAGAGCGAGTGGAATGAGGTTTAGTCCAAACAGGCCGGGGAAGGCTCCTTGGAGGAGCAGAGAGCTGAGCAACATTTGAAGCCCCATCATTCATTTTCCATCCCTACTTTTGAGGTGGATGAACATGGTTGAGGGAGGAACTGTGCTCTGTACCTCCCAGAGACCATAACCTTTGCTAGCCGGGCCCTACTCCAGTCCCAGACCCCAGCCTGAGAAAAAAGACAACAGTGATCCCTACCTCATTGCCAGCACCAGGCAGGAATGTCTTCACCTTGATGGTCTTCCCTGGGGCTGGGAAGGGTGACTCCATGAGACTTCTCATGAAGGGATAGACCAATGCAGCAGAGATCCCACGTCGGCGCTCCACCTCATCCAAGACCTGTGCTCACCACCAGCAGCCCAAAGAGAAAGGGTTTCAGAGTGCCACCCTTCCCTGCCTCCTGGGCAAAGAAGAGGGCAACCTGGCATCTGACCAGGCTAAACCAGAAGCTGGGAGACGGGAGGACTGTCTTGCCAGGATCTTCACACCCTTCTCGTTTTCCTTGGTGCTTAGTGATTACTCTGTTCCCTAACTGGCCTTGCTTCCATTCCCAAGAAATACCACTGACAGTTAGCTCCCTGGTAACTCTAAATTCCCCAAGGACTCTGGCTCTGCCTATGGCCCAGGGTGGGCTGTGACAGGTAGACACTGCCAGCACAGGAGCTGGAGAAATGCCAGCCAGCTCAGCAGGGAGCCAGGATTGGGAATAAGGGAGTCAGAGAGCTTGCTCTTATGTTCTCTCTCCCTCTCACATGCACACAGGTGGTTTTCTCATCTAAGTTGGCTGCAGATACTCCTATGGGAGCTGTCAGCTGGGGGGAGAGGGAGGGAAGCAAGCCAGGGCCTCTTACCTTGGAAAACAAGCCGAAGCAGCCAAGGCGGCTGATGACACAGTACACCTCTGGCAACCGGGGCCCTTTCCCACTTGGCTGGACCAGGATGAGGAAGAGAGAGACACAGACAGAGAGAATGCATGATTACCATGTCTGGCTCTTTTTCCTTGGGAACTAAGGACTAGGGACTGCCTTTCGAGTGGAGAAAGACTCCAAGCTTCTTCTAAAACTCTACTCAGCCAGGTCTTCAAGAGAAAGGCCACTACTCTTTAGGGCAGGCCTCTACCTATGGTGGGTCTTCCAGCCTGAGGTGCCCAGCTCCTGCCAAGCTCCATATAGGCTTATCCTTCTTCCCAGGACACTAGACAGGGGTTGGCAAGAAGTTTGGTAAAGGCTACAGGGTGAATTGTGGATTCATATCCCTAAGGCTAGGACCCCAGCAGATATGACAGTCTTGGGTACATTCTCAGGAGCAAGCTAAGAAACCCGTCTCACAGGAGACATTCTTCAAAACATCCTTTGGGGGGGGTTGTTTTTTTTCCCCTTCTTTTGGTTGTTCTTTTCTCTCTTCTTTGATCCACCCCTATTCTGAGAGAGCAAACTGAAAACAAACAAGAGAAGGGAGCTACTATTTATTGAATGTTTACTATGTCACCCTGGGGTTGGTACTTTACACAAAACTTGTGAGAGAGGAATTATCATCCCCATCTTATAAATGAGGCAACTGGAGTTCAGAAAGATTAAGCCACTGTCTAAGATCATGTATCTAGAAGTCATGGAGGCAGGAGTCGGTTCTGGCCCTGTTTCTGCTGTCTTACCTCTAAATGTGCTGCTTTCTGGTAGGAAAGAAGAGAAAGGGAACAAAAGCACATGATAGAGGTATGCTATGGAGTAAAGGAGAACAAAGAAAAAAAAATTTTAAAGCTGGGCAGTTGGAGAAGGCAACACATACTGAGAGCTCCCCAGTTTTGGAGCCCCCACATGGAGGCCAGAGTCCATTCTCCAGCAAGGGGCTGGCAGAGCTCTATGGCTGCCCCTGGGCTCAGAGGCCTGGAGTGCCCCACAAGGCCAAGTGGGAAGGAGCAGAGCAGCAGGTGCTGGCCCTTCATGCAGACTGCTAAGCAAATACAGATGGGGCTATTTCAGTCTCCAAACCTGCTGGCCACACGTCACACATCTGAAGAGAAGGCAGAATCTGTTTTTGTCCATATTAGGTCTGAAACTCACTCCTCTCTCTCTCCCTCTCCCCCGCCTCCCCTAAAGCCCCAAGTGATTAAATCAAGTATGTGGGATTTGGGTTAGAATCATTGTGTCCAATCTGCAGGAATGCCGAGCTAGTGCCAGCCCCCTTGGCAGGGACCCAGCCCAGGCCCTCTCTGAGCACGCCAGGACAAACACGCTTTTCCCTGGGGGCAGCAGACCCACTGCAGAGGAGCAGCTCTGCTCCATCTATGCTTCAGCCAAGGCAGCATGTGGAACACTCCTCTCCAGGCCCAGGAGGCCCAGGGGAGCCAGGGGCATGCTGGCCTCTGCCTGGCTCTCCACCTGGCATATCTACTGCTCTACATGCTCTTAGTCCCTCACTGGGCATTCCATATCCAAACATCCCTTCTCCCTAGACCATCCTTTCCAGTGACCCAAGAGTACCAGATTGGTGATAAAGGACTTGGGAGTCCATTCTGGCTCTGTGTGACCTTGGGTAAGTCATTTTACCTCTGAATCTTGATTTCCTAATTTATGGATCAGGAACAATTAATATCCTATAGGCCAGTGGTTCTCAACCTTCCTAATGCCGCGATGTATTTTCATTGTTACAAAGGGGTCGCAACCCACAGGTTAAGAAACGCTGCTAAAGGCTATTGTGAAAACTTTTTTTAAAAAGACATATTTAGGCTAGGCACGGTGGCTTACACCTGTAATCCCAATACTCTGGGAGGCCAAGGCAGGAGGATTGCTTGAGCTTAGGAGTTTGAGACCTGAGCAAGAGCAAGACCCCCATCTCTACTAAGAAGAGAAAAAATTAGCCTGGTGGTATAGCAGGCACCTGTAGTTCCTGCTATTTGGGAGGCTGAAGCAGGAGTTATCTCACTTGAGCTCAAGAGTTTGAGGTTGCTGTGAGCTATGACACTGTGGTGCTCTACTCAGAGCAACAGAGTAAGACTCTGTCTCAAAACAAAAAAAATATTTAAAGCATTCAGGTTGGAACATGACAGGTCCTAAACAAAAGTTTATTCCCTTGGCCTTTTCCTTCCATGTTGAAAGTCCAACCTTCTCTAACAGACTGAAGTTCCTTGAGAGCAGGTTTTGCATTGAACTCATCTTTATGTGCCATCAGCATGTGGCCTGACCTGAAAAGGTCAGAATTTTTGATAAGCGATGACTATTGTTTCTGAATGAATGAATGATTAAATGAATAGCCCAGAATCCTTAGAGTTCCTGCTATACATTATCCCTGCCTAGGATCCTCCCATTTACCTCTAGGTGGTATTGGGTGAGGCCTTCTCCCACTAAGGCCTGGAAACCCAAAACTTTGTTAATAACCCAATGCCTCCCACGGTAGAGTGCAACACAGCCAGGTCTTCCCCCCCTCACCCTCCCAGCTCTCCCTCAATCTAGTCCCCAGGACTAATGGGAAAGGAGATGGGGAAAGGACTTCTCTCTACAAAATGGTTTATATTTTCAAAACCCAATCCCTTTCCCCTAAGTTCCAGGTATCTCTACCAGAATTCCAGAGAAGGTACTTCTCTGTCCCTGCTCAATCTCTAGCATCTCTAGCTGTACCAGCTAACTGGCAGGACTCCTTCACACTTTAGGCTGGGCAGGTATGGAGGTGAAGAAGGTTGTCCTTCATCCAACCTCTTGCGTATACATGTATTGCTGGGGTTAATATGATTATGCAACCAGAGATCAATGATCAGAGCCTGTAATTCCAAAGAAATGATTGCAAATAAAATGTATAGAAAAGCTGTTGGCAGGAGGAGAGGAGTGGCCTCAGAGAGCAGAACATAGGATTTGACACAAGCTAAGTTAAAGAAGAGTGCAGGTGCACATATGCACATACACACTGGCCCATCCCCTGCCTGCCAGCCCCTGAAGACTGACTGGCTCTACTCACCAATAAGCGCCTGCAGTAGCCAAAACGTCTGCTGCCATCTTCCCCAGTCAGCATGAAAGAAAAGGTCTCACTGGAACAGGGAGAGGTCTGGCATCAGGGAGGTATCAAAGGTCCCAGGAAACAACCCCCAAGAATAGGTACACATGTCAGGGGTGAGATAAAGGGCCAGGTTGCTGTAGGAGAGCCAGCTGCAACCAGGGTAGGTGCCATTCAGGTTGTCCACTGTCATGGGGATAGGCTATGACCCCTTCCTCCCACTAGCCAGGCCAGGCCAGGCCTCACCTACTATACTCTGACACAGGGAGCCAGTCCTTGGCATCAGGGAAGCAAAATTGGGGAATAGCTTTGAGCCTTTCCTCTGCCTCTCGCATCTGCTTGGTGGGTCTGTCCAGCTGCAGGGAAGAGAAATATAGGAAGAGATGACATAGACCCTGAGGGTAGGATGGCAGGGGTTGCTGAGAAGCTTTTCTTTCCCTGAGAGCCCTAATGCCATCCTGCCAACTGGCATGTTCTCATCAACCCTCATCCCACTCCTAATTCTAACAGAGCCAGAGTTATGAGCTGAGGCTTCATTCATTCATTCAGTAAATGTCATCAGAGCATTTTTCTATGTGGCTTCTGATACCGTGTTGTGTGATGGACTATTGACAGGAAACAAAATAGACACGATGCCTGACCATGCACATTCTGGTCAGGAGAGTGAATCAACCACAAAATTTCAGTGAGTTCAACAAAAGAAAGAGCAGGGATATGTGACACAGAGAACTGGGCAGGAGGAGGCACAATTAGGGTATCTGGACAGACCTCCTGAAAGACATACTGTGTGAGCGGAGACTGAGAGCTAGCAGCCACGGGAAGTGTTGGAGAAAGAACATTCCTAGGAGAGGCAACAGCAGAGAGAAAGGGCTTGAGTGTTAAAGGAAGAGAAAGAAGGCCAGGAAGGCTGGCTGGGGACAGTGGAGAAGGAGTGCTAAGAAAGTATAGAGAAATGGGGAATGACTGCTAGTGGGTATAGGGTTTCTCTTCAGGGTGACAAAAAAGGTTCTAAAATTCATTGTGATGATCACTGAAGAACTCTGAATATACTAAAAACCACTGAATTATATACATTAAGTGAGTGACTTACATGGTATTCTATTCTAATCACATTGAGAGGCACTCTCTCAGCTCTCCTCTGAATAAGTACTGGCCCACACCTCTGAAGCCCTCTCTTCCCTCCTCACCTTAGGAAACTGGTAGGAGACTTCAGGGAGGTAGATGTTACGGGATGGCTTCTTCTTGAGTGACACCACCACGAAGTACTCAAAAAGCTCCCGCTCCTGCCACTCAAGCAGCTCCAGCTCCAAGGTCCGATAGCTGGGTGCACGCTTCAGCACTGACTGGATGTGGACTAGACGCTGCGTGTGGGCTGAGGGCAGGCACAGATCAGGGGGCAGCAGCCTGCACCCTCACAGACCTCACATTAGCCCCTCCACCCCTGGCTTGACCCTCTTTATTGTGGATTACCTTTAAGCACAGGAGCTTAGTCTGACACCCACCCCCAGCTAGGTTTGGGGAGAAGTGGTAGGCATGAGGTACTGACTCCTACACAAAGACGCTGCACTAATACAGGGAAGATGCTGGTCTGGTCTACCTGGAACCTCTGTAGGCCAAGCTGGGGCCAGAAGGACTGCCTAGGCCAGGCAAACCCAAGATGTATCATTGGCACCCACCCACTTTGTTCCTCTGCCAAAGGAATCAAAAGATGGCAATGTTCACAAAAGCTTCGTCCTTGGGCTCTATCAGAGTTCTTGAACTTGGGCCCTTTGTCCCTGTCCCTAAGTCCAAGGGGCACTTGCCCAGCTGCCTGGGGGACCAGTGAGGAAAGGAAGAGGGAGTGAGCTCCCACATACTTTTAATCTTCCAGGAAGGTATAGGCAGATGTTCCCATTAAAGAAAGCACAAAGATTTATGCTTTCCAAGTCCCTTGGAATATGAAGGTCCCAGAACCTTTTCAGGGAGGTGGCAGTCTCTACTTGTAGGACAGGGAAGATGGGTGGCCTCAGGCTTCTAGAGGACCCATTTCTTCAGTCTGTGGCACATTTTTCTTGCCAAAAGAAGTACTTATATCTTTTGAACTCATCTCTAACCCTCTAGACTTATAACATTTACCAAACAAATCTAGCAACAGTTCTCATGGACAATGGCTTGGGAAAGTAGGCTGGGTTGCCAGCCTTAAATTTGGCAAAGGGAGACACTTGGATTTAACCTTGCAGGGCTGAGCTCACACATCTGTTAAGAATGGACATGGTTCTCTGCCCTTTGGCCTGCTATATTGTCTGCCTGTTGCCTCTTCACATCAGGCCAGTTTGGGATGCTGGAAAAACACATACAGAGAAAGAAAAGGCTAATTCCCTACAGCTAGGGCTGGCAAGGGGTTCTGTGCTCTCAGGGAGCTGTGCCTCACCTTTGAACCTGTCGTCAGAGTCGCTCTCGCTCTCACTATTCTCATCTGGAAAAATAACAGCAGGAGTGCATGCTTGCTGAGCCACTGGCCCACAACAAATGTTTTCTGTGCCCCCCTCCCATTCTTCTCACAGAGTCTAGATCTGTACTTATTCTGGGCTCCTGTGGGCTCAGGGTCAGGCGTTTGTGGACAGGAGCTGATTGGCCTGGGGCCAAGGTCTCCCAGAGCTTAGATTGTGGATGCCAATCTATATACAAACCCTTATGCAGGCTTAATTCAAGAGAAGCTGAGGGCCTGAGTTAGAGGCTAAGCCAGCAGAGAGGCCTACAGGCCTGGAACATAAGGGCCTTGCCTTCAGGAGGCCAAGATTTGAAATGGGAAGCAGACCACAATGCTCAGTAAGCCTGGCCTTTCCTTTTGCCAGAAGCAAATTCCCACACCCACCTCCCTACTCAGGGCCTCATAGCCCAAAGCCTAGAGGAACCCATCCCAGTGTTTTCTCCTTTCTCTGGCTCTCCCTCCTATATGGCCATTTCCAGGCAGGGCTCTATCCTCCTGGAAGGCAGAAGGACTCTGTGACTGGTCCACAGATGGGTAAACTGATGCCTCTCCTCATTCCAAATGCCCAAGGACCCCAGACACCTGAACCAACTCAGGCATCAAAGCCTACCTCTCAGTGATGCTGTCTCAATGCTGGACATAGACAGCTTTTTTAACCTCTTCTTTCCCCTCTTGGCATTGTAGATGGAGTTAATTCTTTGGACAAGCTGGGTGAAAAAAGTAGGGAGGGTGAGGTAACCAGCTGCCCCTAATTCCAACAAGGCTGAGTAAGAGCCCACTCCTATTCTTGCTGGTGCAAGCTTTCTGCACCCCACCCATTGGGCCCAGGACTGATTCCCTAGTGAACTGACCCCACATTGAGACTCGGCAGCCACACCTAGTAGCTTTCCATCCCCCTGGTCCTAGGAGTAGTTTCTTGCCCCAAGACAAGGACACTAAACTTAGCTTCCCAGAGGAAGGAACTGTGATCAAACTAGACAGGATGGGAGCTCCTGGGTCCCAGGAGTCATTGCACCAACTGAGACAAAAAGCTTCTCAGATATAATAACAGGAACAAGGTTTCTAGCCTTTCCCCTCTGGGCCATAACCTGGGGGCCTGACAGGAAGAAGCTAAATTCCCAATATACCCAAGCATTGTCTGCAGGCTAAAAATATCATTTGGCTAAATCCTGCAGCTTTGGGCTTAGGATTTGGGCCTGGCTGCCATGTATGAAAATCACTGCTGCAAAATCTTTAATTCTGAGAGGTATAGAAAGGAAGACCCGTAGTTGAGTCCTCGGTCCTTCAAAGCCTAGAAATGTTTATGTGTACACAGAGACCCCAAAATTCATACACCATACTCACTAATGGGGAGCTTCTGCTGGCCTTTCTTTCCTCTAACATCTGAGCATTTAATTAGTAACTGCATCTTTATTGATAAGAAAAGGGAATTAACGAGATGGAAAAGAGGCCAGTGTACAGACTCAGAATTTATTCAAAGGGAATAGAGGAAGTAGCCCAGATTAGGGAAAGAAAGAGAGAGAAGGGCTGGCTGCCTGCCCACCCACCTGCCCAGTCCCAGAGGGCTCCTTTTAGGGAGGATACCTTGGGAATGCGGCGGGCCCGGCGGCTGGACAACAGCTCGCTTGTGGTGCTGAGGCTGTCTTCGTTGAGGCTGGAGGGTGAAGATGGCAGGCTTAGTTGAGCCAGCAGTAGCATGTCGTCATGGCTGTGCCTCTTGGGTAATCGTGGCAGCCGGTGGCTCTTCCTTTCTGACCAATTCCCACTACGCAGGGACTGGCTGCTAGGTTTCAGGGGGAGCTGGCATGGGGAGAGGACATGGGACAGGAACTCATCATAGATGCTTTGGCTAGAACCAAGGCATAGGCTGGCATCCTTGGCTACCCCCAATTCCAACCTGGAATTTCCATCTCTCTTTTAAGACCTTAGCTGCAAATCAGCTGCTAATTAGCCAGAAAAGCTTTACTACTTCTGCCAGAAAAAAAAGAACAGACTAAAAAAACCTGTGTTCTCATTTGACAGCAAAAAGAAGGCAAAGTGAGATTTTGGGAGGGGGGATGCAGGGAGGAGCTCCTTCTGAGCTTTGCGACAAGGATTACTCAGCCTGGATGATGGAACCAGTCTTCCCTAACTCAGTCCTTGAGCCAGTCCAAAAGGTTTCTGTTAGCAGGGGCCATAAGCTACATGCCATACTGCTCTGCTGAGTGATCCAAGCAGCCTGGCCCTTCTTTCTTCTTCAAGGGGCAACACAAGGGCACTGGGCTCTGACTCTGGTCCCAAAGCTGGACCAGGCAAGCCTCACACTCAGTTTGGCTCATGCTCCCTCAAGGTCCTGGACTGACTCCTCCCAGCCCTGATCTACTTGTTGCCTCCCTCTACATGAACATCTTTCAACACAGGGCACCTTCCTCGAAGTGGGTCCTGCTCAGTGCTCAGAAGGCAGGCACCCCTGCAGACTCCCGCCATTGTCTGGATCTAGAACTGCCTCTCCTTACTCTGCAGCAACTCCTCCTTCTTCCATAGGTCCTACTTTCCTTTTCCCACCCAAACAGTCTGACAATACAAATTCAATGGAAGCCTGTTTGAACAGAGCACATTAGAGAATAAACCTAGAGAAACAATCAAGTGATTCCAAAGCCAGAAGGAATCACGTACATATTCTCTGGCCTCCCCATCGACCTGCCTCCTGTCACCGTGGACAAGGCCAGTCTAAGAGCTCCCTTTGACCTTTCACCTTTCCTCTGATTCAGTCTTCTCTCTGTCCATTCTTCAAAGATTTATTCTCATTTCCTCTGGCAGGAGGGGATCCAGATGTCACAGGCACTTGTCTGGCTTTCCAAATCTAGTTTGGGGGCCTATATTTGGCCCCCTAACACCAGTACTGAGATAATTTCTAACAGAGTTGCAGAAAACCAAGACTCCAATCAGGGCCCTGTCTTCCTGTTTCCCACAGAAGGGGAGGGAAAATAATAAGACAGGAGACTGCAGGGGCTCCTGGGTTAGCTTTGCAGATCAGAGTCCAAGTAGTGAGGGAGAGAAAGTAGGACAGGGTCCCCTCAGAGTCCATCCCAATTGTCTATAGAGATTTCAACATAGTGGAAGTATCTGAGGGACAGAACTCTTTGCTGAGTATCTCCTCTGTCAAGCACTAGTGAGGTTTAAGCCTGAGAAGGTGGGCACAAGCCTTGTAAGGACAGCCCCCACTATGGTCTTCATGCTGACCCCAGGCCTAAGTTGGGGCTGCATTACCTGTGTGGGTGGGTTGTTGTACTTCCTGTCCTGAGGACTCCACATCCTGTGCAAAGAGTCCAGGGAGTTCTCAGACAGCTGCTGGGATTTTCGTCCTGCTCGTCGGCTCTTTAAGTCCACATCCTCATATGGATTCTCCTTAGGCAGATCTCCTGCAGAGGAGGAAAAGTTAGAGAAGCAGGAGAAAGGAAGAAGGAAACACATGGACACATGGACACACACACACACACTCACATAAACAAGCAGAATTCCTGTGAACCAAAGAGAATGGCTTCTGCCTGGCCTCTTCAGCTCATGAGTCATGCAGCTGCCTGTCTGCAGTGGGGAGGCAAGCAAATCCTGGCTCCAAGTCCAGAAACTGAGCACCCCCACCCCCAACTCCCCGTTCAGCTCAGCTCAGCCTTGTCTGGCCTCTGCTTTATAAATTCAGGGATTGCACAAGACAGGCTCAGCTACCCCTGCCTGTGCCCAGCTAGAGGACAAAGCCAACACCAGAAGTCTTTCCTTGGTTCTAGTCCTTTTTCTGCTAAAGATACATAGTTCAAGGCAAGAAAGGCTTTCAGAGGTCACTCAGTTGCTCCTTGAGGGCACAGAGGAACTCTAAGAACACTAGAGAGCAGGGCTTTAAAGGCCTCCCTCTCTCTATTAGACTGCTCAACAAGTCCTTTAGGGCAGGGATTTTGTCTTATTCACTGAGGCCATCCCAGAACCAGAACCGTGATTAGTAAGTAGTGAAGTGTTCAGTAATTATTTGTTCTATAAATTTCTTTTACTACAGCTGATCTCAGCAAAAAGGGAACTATCATTACTCTCCTTTTCAAATAATTCTCCTGCTGTGACACAGGGAGGTGTGAAAGGCTTGGAAGGAATCTGGGCCAAAGGGTAGTGGTGGGAAGACTTATTGCTTCTCAGGACTAGTTTTAAAATCCCTGGCAGTGCATACTGTATTGGCATCACCAGAAAATCTCAGAAAAGTCCAAAACATTACCCCTGCCTTTGAAGATTTTGAGAGATATCTCCTGCCCCTTCTCCCCCAACTCTTACCTAGACTTTTCTAAAATATAGTAGTATTGTGAGCTGAGTCAGCCCTGGCTCAATCCTGACAGCAAATCAGTAATGACAAGGCCAATGGGGACTCTTAAGTAAATACAGCCCTCTCTGCTCTCCTTTCCCTTGTCCCAGCTCCAATATTTGGAAGTTGGGACCTAAGAACCACTGACCAGATTAAGGCTTTGCCAAGGTAAGCACATAGAGTAGAGCAGGGCTCACTTCAACGTCTCTGCTCAGCAGCAGGATTGAACCTGGGTATCACCACCCAGTCCCACATCTGTCCTATAGACACCTGATATCCAGAGGAGCTCAGATCCCCTACCTCAGGAAAACAGCAGAAGACAGAGCTGTAGGACTAGAAACAAAAGCAGCTGAGAGTGCAAGCTTTCCTGGGTAGGTCCCAAAAGAAAAACCAATTCCTGTACGCTTATAGATGCCTCAATTTCCAAAGCTGAGGCTCCCCCAGATCATGTCTTCTACTCATTGCCATCATGAAAAACCACAATAAATTTAAGAAACGGCTTCACAGAGATTGGAGGGATTGCAGTAAGGGGAGGACTTCAGTTAGAGCTAAAGGGACAGCAGTGAGAACAATATAGAGCTCTGTAAACTTGTGAGTCAAAGATGGGTCAAGAAAGGATTTTGGACTGGATTAAGTGATTCCCAACTCCAAGCACAGTCCCCAGAAATCGAGCAGATCTTTTCCTGTAACACAGTCATGCCATTAAAATGACTTGTCTCCATTCCAGAGCACTGACTAAGTAGAGCTGGCCCAGGAGCACTGCCTCAAGAAGCCAAATCAAACCGGGCATCCCCTGCATGTTTTCTCCTGCCTACTCTGCTGGGGGGCACTTGGGGAGTTAGGATGGCATCTCTACTTCTTCTTCATTCCCCCACACATATCCTACAGGGGTGGGGTGGTGAGGAGATTAAGAATGGAAGAATGCCAGGACACAGTCTCCCTGATCCCATGAAAGAGGAGCAGAGTATCACTGTCCAGATTGGGGCAGAGAGAACATTAATTCTAACCTCATCCAATGCACAGTGCCTTGGGCTGGATGACCAGCCAGAATCCTTATCATGATTCTCCAAACTGTAGGAAGATATGCCTCAATCCCTTTAGATCAGGGTTTTCCCAAGGTATTGACACTTTGGGTTGGATAATTCTTGTGGTGGTAAACTTTCCTGTCCATGTGTAAGATATTTAGTGACAACCTGGGCCTCTATCCTTCAGATGACATTAGCAACCTCTCAGTGTAACACTGAAAATGTCTCCATATACTAACAAATGCTCCCTGGAAAAGAATGGATGGATAGAAGGGAGGGAGGGAGATAAGGAGGGGTGAAATGAGAATCACTAAAGACAGATCTTTCTAAAGTTCCTAATAACTCCTGAGTTCTATGACACAAGTCCAAGGCTCACCCTCTTTTTTCTCTATCCTTCCCTATTTCCCTTCTTCTCTTCATTTCCTCCTTCCTTCTTTCCCCACAATCACAGCTTTAATACCAATACAAATCCAGCACACCAAGAAAAAGATGTAGGATACTAAGGCCCAGGACAGTTAAAAGAGGCACAGTGCTGGTGCACATCGGTGACCCAGGAGGTCATAGGAACAGCAGGTTCTCAAGGTCAGCACTGCCTCTGAAACTAGAGTTCAGGGAGACCTGAAAGGCCTGCTCCTGCTGCCCAGCCCTAATGCCAGCCTTTCTTCTCCAGCAATGTTTAACATCCTCTCTGATGTAACCAAGGCACTAATCACTTCTCCAGGAAATGACTGCTGGCCCCAGCCCAAGTCCTGCGCTCCTCTAACCTCAGCTTGGTCCCTTCACAGCCTTAATTCACCTGCTACCCCCAATATCCTGATTTAGACCATTTCTGACCACCTTTTTGCAGCTGTTTCCAGATAGTCCTAGTCATCTCTCCAGGATGTGAGGGGGCCCCAGGGATGAGAAGGTGCAGAGACCATGCAGACCTTGTATCCTAGATTCACTTAAGGATCTTACTGAGAGCAAATACAACATCAACGCAATGGCTCAGAGAGGGGTAAAAAAGCAGGCTCAGGAACAGTGCTCAGAAATTCCTGCAGAGGACAGGGCTAAAGAAGCCAGAGGTGGAGAAACTAGGAAGATTCAGCAGGGACATGGATGGGAGACAGGAAGCCTGGAGACTGCATACTTTCACCTGCATTTCTGCCCACATAGCTTCCTTAGACACTCCATGCTGCCCTTGGAGATAGATGGAGAGTTGGCCCCTCGTCCCCAAAGGCCTGGCCCTGAGAAGCTCCACCTCATTGAGTCCAACTGGGGAAGCCAGAGGTCTTACCCTTTCCCAGCTTTGATGAGGAAATAAGAGGCAAGAGCATCATGAAGAATTCCTGCTTTGCACTCCTCTGAAAGGGGATTGCCAGAGCTCAAGCTTATCACACTGATCCTGTAGAAGGAAGAATCCAGCCCCACAGAACCCTCCCCACAGATCCTTTGGTCATTAACCACATGCATGCCCCCCACATATGCACACATGACTGGAAGAACCAGTTAGGGAAGGGATGTGTGTATGAACAGGCACTGAGAATTTCTCCAGAATACTAGCTTCCTGGACCCCACCCACGGCTAGGGCCCTGGGTCTGCTGCTTCCCTCCCAACTCTCCTCTGGTTCCAACCAGCTGTTTCTCCTGGTTCTCAGCATTTTCCCCTTTCTCATACAGCAAAGGACCAGGCTTAGGGTCCAATTCCTCTGGCAACAGATCAGATTGGGATCTCCAAGGGGCCAGGGGCCAGCACCTCTTTGCTGCTTTATTTCCTTTTATAATCCCCATTCATGTAGGTGTCCTCTGTTCCTTATAGTTTCCCAGCTTGGGAGCAAGTGAGAGAAGAAGCCAGAGAAAGCAGTCTCACATGGCTTTGCAGTACAGGCTGGATGGCCCTGTCCCCAGCTTGCACCCCACTGAAGTTCCTGGAAACTCTCCCTCAGCCCCTGCTAGCTGATGGGAGTGGGAATCTCTGAAGGAATGCAGCTCAGGCTCCTTGGTCAGGCGCCGAGGCCACTCCACATAACTCCCTAACAAGCTGCCTCCTTGGGTGCATTTTTAAGTGTCAGGCTCAGAATGCAAACATAAGGCTTTGTAGAATGGCAGCATCTTCCAAGGGCAGATGTCAAACTGGACAGGCAAGAAATAACAGCTCCAGGAAGCAACAAAACAGCAACTTTCTTTTTGAACCCCTTTCCTACAAATTAGCAGGATAAATTTCAGCCTGTTTCAGAGTATCCTACCCCAGTTCCCCAGGCATCATGTCTGGTATGGGCAGGAGGCCAGAAAACTCCCCAAGGCCCCTCATTCAAGTCCACTCCTCACACATGTTAGTCTCTGGGCCAGCTGGACCTCACAGCCTCTAATAGACCAGGACTCCAAACACTGGTACCCAAGATGGAGCTTTAGTACTGGTGCTCTGTCTCCCTACAGCCCTGACGTTACATGCCTCCAACCAGCTCTGTTCATCCCTGTAGAATTAACGCAGCACAAGAGCTAGACAATCCAGCTAGAATCACAATCAACCTTAATCTCCCAGAGCATAGGCTGGGCTTGAGGTGAGTAAGAGCCACTGATTAATCGGAAGCAAAAAGTAAAACTGACGGCCAGGCGCAGTGGCTCGTGCCTATAATCCTAGCACTCTGGGAGGCCAAGGCGGGTAGATTGCCTGAGCTCAGGAGTTTGAGATCAGCCTGAGCAAGAGCAAGACCCCATCTCTAAATAATAGCCAGGCGTTATGACAGGCACCTATAGTCCCAGCTACTTGGGAGGCTGAGGTAAGAGAATCACTTGAGACCAAGAGTTTGAGGTTGCTATGAGCTATGACATCATGGCACTCTACCGAGGGTAACAAAGTAAAAGTCTGTCTCACACACACACAAAAAGTGAAATTGACATTCAGAGTTCAGCAAAAGAGACTCTCTGAGCCTTTAAAATCTCAAATTTGTGGACCTGTCTTCAGGAAAGGAGAAAGGGATAAACTGACCAGAAGCTAACAGAAAGAGAATATTCTCTACACTCTCCCCTGTATTTCCCTCTATCTGCCTTGATCAGGTCCTAGAAATTCATACTGGCCTACTGTGGGGGACACAAAGGAGAAAACATGCCCAGGAAATTGTCTGAACTACAGATTCTTTCTCTCTCTCCCCCCTCCTTTTTTTCCCCCCCAAACTCTCACTCTGTTGCCCAGGCTAGAGTGTTATAGCATTATAGCTCACAGCAATCTCAAACAACTGGGCTCAAGCCATCCTCCTCCCTCAGCCTCCCACGTACCTGGGACTATAGGCGCCCATCACAACACCCAGTTAATTTTTTCTACTTTTAGTAGAGATGGGGTCTTGCTCTTGCTCAGACTGGTCTCGAACTCCTAAACTTAAGGTATCCTCCCACCTCAGTCTCCCAGAGTGCTAGGATTAGACATAACCAGCCTCACCACAGATTCGTGAAACTAGCCCCACTTCAGAAGATCAAAGCAAAACCCAAACATCCCCTGCTCTTTTTTCACCCTCTCTCTTTTCTCCTTCCCTTATCCTGCCCTGTACTCTAAGTATCCAGAAGCCAGGTGAACAGTTAAGGAAGACGCCCCCACTACACCTCGTACCCCTTATTCCCAGCTCTAGCTCAGTCATCCAAGAGGCAGCCAGGCTGCTCCTGTGTCTCCTTGCCTCCTCATGCAGCACCCCACAGAGGAAGAACATCTTCTCACTCTAATGAGTGAGGAGCCAAAGGTCCAGACACACTTGCCTCCTTTCTCTTGAACCAGACCTAAGGAGGCCCAGGGAACCGCTCTGTTGCCCAGAATGGTGCCTCCAAAATTCAACATTGCCCCAAACAATCCTAAATAAAGCCCCAGATCATAGAACTCTGGATAGGGAGAAATGGATGAGGCAGCCCCTTTCTCTTGTTTCAGTTCAGATGATGCAAAAACTTACCTTTGCTGGAAATCCCTGAGCAGCACAGAAAAGCTTCCCAAGACGGAACAGAAGACAGTGAGGATCACAATATTGCCTGTGTCTGGTGTACTGGAGGGACACGGGCAATACTGTGCTACAGCCCTCTGCCCACTGCAGCAGCCACACTGGGTTCTCCCAGGCCCTGAGCAGCAGTAACACATTACAGTCTCTGACACCTAGAGGAAACTGGAATGTACCCTGCACAGAAGGTGGGGAAGGAGAGGGGGCAACAGAGCTGCCCCTTGTGGTCCCATCCACTTCAGTTGAGAGGACTTTCTTTTCTCTGAGGGATGTTGCATGAGGAGGCAAGAAAATATCAGAGAAGTGTGGCCGCCTCTTAGATGGCCTAGCTAGAGCTGGGGCAGAGGTAAGGGCTGAACAGGGACACGCTGGAGTTGGGGCTTCTTCCTTAACTGCTCACCTAGCTTTTGTATCTTTGGCTCTGATGCATACAGTTCTTAACTTCAGCTCTGGATAACCTGAGGGTATAAAGCTGTCTTTTTTCTAGTGGTAAGGGAAAGGCCTCCCTCCCCTAACTCTTACACTATTCCAGGGATTTTACTCCCACAGTCTTTCTGTTATGACCCCAGTTTTGCACAGCTACATACTCTGTACTGTGTTCCTGGGAAGGCAGTATCTCTGTGGGCCTGAGTACAACTGGTGTCTCCCCAGAAATGCTAGCCTAGCAAGGTGTAAGGAGAAAACTATGAAACTGATGGCTCAGATCAAATGAGAAAATAGTATGGCCTTTTCTTCCTAAGATTCCAGTTTTCTGAGAATCAGGAGAGTTCTCTCTAGTGGGGCCATTTTTCTCTCTAATGTGTTAACTAAGACTATGTTCTGTAGCTTCAGTAAGACAGAGAGAAGAGCAGGTGAGCACACTGCTTCTCTCCTCTTCACTGACCTACACTGAGACACATGCTTTATCTGAGTAGAATCAAAGCTTCCAACCAATTCAAGTTTACCAACACCATGCCCTCCCACTTGTTGGAAGACAATTCTCCACAGAGTCTTACATTAATGTTCTTCTTTTGAGCAAGAGGAACTTGCATTTCTGGACTGCATTTTAAAGGATATTTATATAGCAAAGAGCCTTGGAAAACAGAGATATTATCTTCCTGCAGGGCAAAGGCAGATTTGTTTCCTGACCAGAATGATGAAGATAATGTCTCCTTATAGAGAAAAGGTGGGGCAGATTTGCTAGCAGCCCTTGAAAAGACTGGGATTTCCTAAGACTAAGGTTTCCTAAGCCTGGGCTCTTCAGCTGGAATACAGGCCCCATAGTGTGTACAGCTTCTACCTGGGCCTCCTCCAGACCCCACGTGACTTGTAAACATGGGGAACATGTGGGACATGAGACTCATGCTGTCTACTCTGCCATGAGTAACAAAGTCCTCTGTCTCTGACCCAGGAATCTTGTGTTTCTGGCCAGGATCCATGACATTTGTTAGCTTATGCTATAGTTTAATGTTTGTGTCTCCCCAAACTTATACATTAAAACCTAATCCAGGCTCAGCGCCTATAGCTCAACCGGCTAAGGCGCCAGCCACGTACACCTAAGGTGGCGGGTTCGAATCCCCAGCCCGGACCCGCCAAACAACAATGACGGCTGCAACCAAAAAATAGCCGGGCGTTGTGGCGGGCGCCTGTGGTCCCAGCTACTTGGGAGGCGGAGGCAGGAGACTCGCTTGAGCCCAGGAGTTGGAGGTTGCTGTGAGCTGTAATGCCACGGTACTCTACCCAGGGGGACAGCTTGAGGCTCTGTCTCAAAAAAAAAAAAAAAAAAAAAAAAACCTAATCCCCAGTGTGCTGGTATTTGTAGGTAAGGCCTTTGAGAAGTAATTAGTCATGAGGGCAAAGCTCTCATAAATGCGATTAGTGCCCCCCAATAAAAGGGACCCCAGAGAACTCCCTTACCCCTTCTGCCATGTGAGGACACACAGAGAAGACAGCTGTCTCAGACCAGGGAACAGGCCCTCACCAGACACTGTTGGCGCCTTATTATCTCATTTAATCCTAACAACAATAACCTTATGAAGTATTATTACTAATATTATTGTTGCCATTTTTAATATCATCACATCATCTTATAAGAGAGAAAGAGTCTTCACAAAAGTTAAGTGATCTGCCTAAGGACACACAGCTAAACGCTTCCAAAAATAAAAGTCAAGAATGTGTACTTTTTGCCTTCTTGTGTTCACAAAGGCCCTATGGATTTCAGTTCATTCAAAGGGCCAGGTTTTAATCATTTAGCTGCTGTGTCTTTCCTCTGACATTCATTTCCAGTAGGAGTTCCAAAAGGAGGCACCATGCTTGCCCACAGTGAATGATGAGAGCAGGTGAGTGTCTCCTCCCATTCTTGTTCCTTTGCAGCCCCCAAGACAACCCACCTCAGCTGCTGCTTACCTACAATATCTTCATAGGCATTCTCTTCTAAAGTGCTTTTGGATCCAAATTTGGGTTGGCTCTCAGTACCATTCTCAGTGGGAGAAGAGGGGTACAGGGATTGGAGACTGGATGCATCCTCAAACTCAAAGGATTTTCTGTGGATAACAAGAGCAAGAGTCATTCCAGTCAGCCAGATCTCTGCTGCCTTGGCCACAGCAAAGACAAGCGGCCCTCTTCATAAACCCAGCTACTGAGAAAAGCACCAAGGTAGATCTGAACTTACCATCCAAATGAAGAGACAGGTGATCTGAAAGGCCCCATCCTGGGTGCCTGCAATATGCCTCATCTCTAACAATGCAAGTACTAGGTAACAGCACTACCCTAGCTTAAAAGCATGCAGTTGTGTCAAGTACTCTGTCAAATGCACCTTCACATGTATTATCTCCTATATCACCATACTGCTACCATGTACTGTGCCATTATATGAGTAAGAAGATCAAAGTAACAGAGTCCCAACTTTCCCAGGGTGTCTGACTTCAGGGCCTGATTTTTTAACCACAACTTTGGCTTCCCAGCCCTAGAGAATGCTCTTCTTGAGAAGTTTCAGCTATCACCACAGGGTTCAAGAGCCTGATCAGCCTCTGGAGCCTCATGTCCACATCTGCACCCTAGCCAGGATTCCTGACACTGAAATGCTACCCCCTCAGGAAGGGGTGGACACTGGAAGAGTCCTGCTCGGGGCTGCTGGGGGCTTATAGAGGCAGTTGGTGCTAGATGGTTTGTTGAAATAGGGAGGGTTGAGCCCTCAAAACAAATCACATAACTTCCAAGGCAGAGCTGAGAAGATATTCTGCAAACAGAAGCTACATCCAAGACCCTGTGTTCCTTCAGCTAGTAGCCTCCTCCTCTCTATCCCCCAAATAACCTCCATATCTACTATAGAATTTCAGAACCACAAGTTGGAGCCTCCAAAGATGCCCTGAGTCCACAGCACTCTCTATGCTCCCCTCCTTTATCAGGGAGATAATTCCTCATCTAAGACACTGATGAATCCCTCCTCTCATCCATTGACACCTTCCTATTCTTTCAAGAGCCATCAGATCTTTCAGCTAATGAAGTTCTTCCTCTCTTCATTTACTTTGCTGGATAACTCCTCCTGAGAGTCCTGGGGTGCAAGTCAAGGGCTGAAGCATGCCTCAAGGCCCACCTTGTTCTGAGCCGCCTGACCCCCTTTAGCACCCAACTGAATACTCTTTGCATCACCACTCTCCTCCGAGAGAGACACAGTGTATCTCCAAGACACATTTCCTCCCAGTTTTCAACCACCTCTCTGGGTATTACTTTTTCAGGCTCTTGGGTGGAACTCTGTTTCCGCAAGCCTTTTTTTTTTTTTTTGAGACAGAGTTGTCCTGGAGTTAAGTGTCATAGCATCACAGCAACCTCAAACTCTTGGGCTCAAGTGATCCTCTTACCTCAGCCTCTCAAGTAGCTGAGACTACAGACATGTGCCACAATGCCCAGCCAGTTTTCTATTTTTTAGTAGAGTCAGGGGTCTCACTCTTGCTTAGGCTGAACTCCTGAGCTCAGGCAAGGCCTCTTACAGTGCTAGGATTACAGATGTACGCCACCACACCCACCTTCCATTTACGTGCCTTTTAAATCTCTCCGAGTCTGTCTTTGGGACTCTTTTTCTTGCTCTGTATTTTCTAGGGGCCAAATACCCATAGGCCATTACCATATCTACCATTTGTAATCACAAGGACTCCTAGATTGTGTCTTTGGCCTAGACTTCTCAAGTAGTTACATATTCAATGGTTGAGCACAATGGTCCCCAAATTTTAGCCCATAGATCCACAGTTGGTATGAGATCAAGTTTTCACTGGTATATATAATACAGTCAGCATCTTAGACAGATCCCACGTCAGCAAATAAGACACAAATCATCAGAAGCCAAATCATCCTTGAAAATCCTCCAAATCCTCTAGGAGTGTACCATGCTAAGGACTAACGTACTGTCTCTCATTAAGACTAGTACATGCAACACCCGTAACTCAGTGGGTTGGGTGCCGGCCACATACACCCAGGCTGGTGGGTTCAAACCCAGCCCAGGCTAGCTAAACAACAATGACAACTTCAACAAAAAAAATAACTGGGCGCTGCGGTGGGCGCCTATAGTCCCAGGTACTTGTGAGACCCAAGAGTTAGAGGTTGCTATGAGCTGTGGCACCACAGCACTCTACCGAGAGTGACATAGTAAGACTCTGTCTCAAAAAAAAAAAAAAAATCAGCTGGGCACCACTGCTAAGTGGTATCAGCCCTATAGACCAGGGACAGCGAGTTCAAACCTCTCCTGGGACTGATTTAGAAAAAAGAAAAAAAAGATTGCTTGGCCAGACACAGTGGCTCATGCCCATAATCCTAGCACTGGGAGGCCACGGGTGGATTGTTTGTTTGAGCTCAGGAGTTCAAGACCAGCATGAGCAAGAGCAAGACCCCTTCTCTACTTAAAACAGAAAACTAGCCAGGCATTATGGCAGGTGCCTGTAGTCCCAGCTACTCAGGAGGTTGAGGCAAGAGGATCACTTGAGTCAGGAGTTTGAGGTTATAGTTGTCATTGTTGTCACCACAACACCTGACTATTTTTTGACTGTAGTTGTCATTGTCATTTGGCAGGCCCGGGCTGGATTCGAACCTACCAGCTCTGGTACCTTAGCCATTTTGCTAAGGTTAATTCTTATATGAAGAATTAACTCCACCGTAGTATGGCAACATGTGTGTATATATTATACAAAGAGGTAATGTGTGTGGCAATATGTGTAGACCTTTCAGGCTGATGAACTCTCCCCCCACTCCCTTTTGTCATCTAGTTGAATGCTTTTTGCTCTTCTGAATTTAGTTCAGCAACTCATTCATTCTCTCATATTCTCTCTCTCTCTCTCCTTCCCTTACTCATCAGTCTAATTTAAATGCCTCCCCTCTGGGTCTCTGCAGTGTCCTGCACTGACATGTATGAAAATATCTATGATTTATCTGAGCACCAGACCATGAAGCCCTTGAATGGAAGAACCATGTCTTGTTTACTTCTGTGTCCCCTAGACCAGCAAAAGACTTGATGTGCAGCAGGCTCTGGATGGATGTTTACAGAAACAGATGAATAAGAACAAAGTAAACACTCTTGGCAGGCTCCTAAAAGAATTAAAAAGCCAGTGAGCATTTTGGGGTGGGCCAAAATATGGGATTACCGTTTGCCAAGGACTGTTCTGGCTCAAGAGACTGAACCTTTGTGCTTTCTTCCTCTCTGCATATGGCAGGGAAGTTTATATATGAGATGAGATATGCTGGATGAGAATAGACTGAAGAATCCTCAGAAGTAGATGCAGGTTAGAAGACACAGGCAGTAAGGGGTAGAAAGACAGGTCTTCCAAAGAAAGCAGAATCCCAGCCTACTTTAATTCAGAGAACAAGATGCCTGTCAATTTTCACCAACTCCAGCAGACCCAGCTCTCAGGATACTCTGGGGAGATGGCCCTGGCAGTCCAGGGTCAGAAATGCCAAGACTGACCAGGAAACCAATGTGAGCCTTGGAACACGTCATTCTGGGACATGGCCAAGAAGTGAAAATGTTCTTTCACTCCTTTTCCCATCAGTCTTTCATTTCAGGGTATAAGAATTCCTGTTTGGTGTAGGCCCAGGGTTCCTTATATTCATGGGACCCTCAGGAGACAGGAAATTGTGTTAAATTTGCTGATTCTACTATGTTAATGACAAAATGCAATATTCAAACAATGCTTTACTCAAGGAAATAAATTTCTAATGCTGGCACTTCAGGTGGTAGGGAGACTAATATCCTACTAGTCCTAAAGGGACTGCCCACATATCATGAGCTGGTACAAGGGAGCACTTGCACAATACTTCTTGAAGTAGCCCCACATAAGTAACGGGTACCCTTTGATCTTTCCCCTCAACAAGGCCCTGGCTCCCCTGAGATTTCTGCTACTGGACACAAGATCTCGCTTCCTCAGCATGGGTTCCTGAACAGAATTAGGATCCCTGAGGACCTCAAAAATGTCAGAAAAACCCCTCAAGAAAAAGTCTTTTCCAATCTCTTGATGATGCAGTCTCCCTAATGGGGAGACTCTGACCTTCCCATGGAGAACTGAGTAAGCTCTAGCTCTCTCCTGAAGGTAAACTCAGACACTTTCAGTGC
This sequence comes from Otolemur garnettii, assembly GCF_000181295.1. NCBI lineage: Eukaryota > Metazoa > Chordata > Mammalia > Primates > Galagidae > Otolemur > Otolemur garnettii. The sequence goes on from NW_003852396.1 coordinate 38,072,347, forward strand.
ACAGCTTGGGGAAGAAGTGCTTTCACCTTCACGCTCACGTTCAGGTATCCTATAAGAACACAACAATCTCTGTTTCACCACAACACCCAACAATAGTTCAGTGCATCAGAGCTTATAAAGCACTACTGACTGTGACCTACAATACAATCACTTCTGCATCCTCTATTTAAAAGAAAGCCACTGTGCCTGGCTACAAGACAACAGAGTGTTACCTGCTCTGGGACTTGCGGTGACCACGCATGTCCTTCTTGGGTCTCCGGGTGACTGGTGGGGCTGGGGTGGAGGGCAAGGGGGGTGGAGCAGCAGGTGTAGGCGAAGGAGGTAGACCATTGCTTGGCTTACTCTTGGGGTTCTTGTCAGCCTCATATTCAAAGGTGCGCTTAGGTTTGGGAACAGGGTTCACAGCGGGATCAGAGGAGTTCTTTGATGGCAACAGCTGGGAACTAGGGTTATTCCCAGAGTTCCCTGGCTTAGTGGAACCATTGCCTTCCCTCTCCAGGGGTGGGCCTGCCTCCCCGCCAACTCCAGCCACTCCCACTGCCCGGCTGCCAGCGCTCAGACTCGCATTCCCTGTCAGCTCCTCTAAGGTGCCCAAGGTTCCGGTCTTCCTTTTCCCTCGGTCTACACTGTAGCAGCTGCTGGGAAGCTGGGGGAGTCCCCGGCCTGGCTGCTCCTTCAGGGCCTGCTCAATTTTCTGGATCCGGCTCAGCACTGCGGAGCTCTCTTTCCTGCTGCCATGCCCCCTGAGGAAGGTACTGTGCTCACTCCGGCCTGGCCGTTTCTCCAGCCGGTAGAGAGAGTCCCGGACAGGGAGTGTCTCTCCCTCCTCCTCGGTCTCAGGGTAGGAGCACTCGGAGAAGGTCCTGCTCATCCTCCGGAGGCCCTTGAAATCAAAGGTCTTTTCTGAGCTGCAGGGAGACGGCACCACGCTGGGACAGCCCACACTGGGGCAGCCCTCACTGGCTGCCCACTCGCTCCCAGAGCCCTCCCGCTTCTCTCCACACATGCTCATCCTGGGTGAGGCCTCTCGGCGACCTTCCCATGCCGAAATCTTCTCCCGGATGCCCAGGCTGTGGGCACAGGTGCCAGTGCGGGTCAGCAAGATGCTCCGTGGGCCAGCCACCGGCCCCAGTAATGGCGTGCTATGGGCAAGGGGGAGGCAGGCAGCCACTCCCTCTACCTCCTGGGCTGCGCCTTGGACATTCTCCTTCTGGTCTTCTTTCTTGCACACTGAAGGACTTTTGTCCAAATAACCCAAGCTGGTGGGCTTGAGGGGACAGGAGGGTGGTGAAGTATCTGGGGAGGGGTCTTGAGGATTTGGGGGTGAAGGATCACAGGGGTGCCAGTCCTTGAAGAGCACCCGGGAGCTGGAATGGCTGGGGTACCTGCAGGCTGAGGTCTCACTATCACTGAGGGGGTAGATGGGACTCCTCGGCGGGGAGAAAACTGGAGGTGTAGAGACTGACTGAGACCTGGGGGCAAAAGAAAAAAGGGAAAAAAGAAAATGGCAGTGAGTGGCCTAACAACCAGAGGCATCATCTTTTACTCTCAGAGAGCTCAGCATCTATCCCCTGTAGGACTCTCAAGCTACAAAATATTCTCTTCAAATAATGTCCCCTCAAGGCTGTCCTCAAGGAGAGAATCAGCTTCTTAACTAAAGCAGGTCAAACTCAATGGGCCTCTCTGCCCAACTCATCCCCTGAATAATGTGTGGAAAAGAACTCTGTTCTCCAAGTCTTGTCCCAAGAGTCTGAGACTAGTGGTGTGCTGACAAACACTCAAAAACCAGCTCTCTGGGGGAGATGGCACAAATGTTGGCATTAGCCATTTCCATGGCACAAATATGCCACTACAGCTGAGCTACCAAGGTGACATCATTGAATGTGGAGCTGAGAAAAGATGCTAATGACCAACTCTCATGAGCTGGTGCAAGGCAGCTCTTGCACACTACTGCCAGAAGTAGTCCCACATAAGTACACTCAAACCCTTTGATCTTTCTCCTTATCAAGGCCCAGTCTCCCAAGACGTCTGCTACTAGATACAAGGCCTCGCTTCCTCAGCTTGTCCAGAATTAGGATCTTTGAGGGCCACAAAAATGTCAGGAAAGGCACTCAAGAAAGAGTCTTTTCTACTTTCTCGGCTAATGGAAAGTGAAGCCCACCCCTTAGGCAGCTCTACCTCCTAGCAGTGTTATGACATCTGTAAATATCGGTCATCTCCCAGCTCTAAATCCATAAACAGATTTTAGCAAATACAATGAACAGTTCTAAATAAATTTTTTTACACATATTTACTCATTTAATCTTCATAAAAATTATTCTTTTTCTACAATATGTATTTTACAAATGAAAAAACACTGAGACAAAGAAAGATTAAATATCTCATCTAAGGTCACTCAGCTGGCAAGTGATGCCAGGCCATGAATTTATATTACACTGGGTTGCCTCTCTAAAAAGGAAGCAGTGCCCCGGCTACTTCTGTGACCCACCCAGACCCTAGATAGAAATCTCCACACATTGGGCACACCCCTGTCTAGAACACAGCCTTTAAAAGTCCTTGAGACCTCTTGGTCTTCCCTGCTAGACCGTGATTTCTTTTGAGGTTAAGTGATACACAGCCAGCATCTAGAAGATGTTCAGAATTCTCTGAACAAAAAAGAAAGGAAAAGGTAAAGGGGAGCATATTGAAGAGAACCATAAGCATACCTCCTCTTCTGCATACTTTTCTAATTATCTTCTAAGCTAATCACTGTCAACTTTCAGAATTCTTTCAAAACAGTTTTAGTTCAAAGACAGCAGATTTTTGCCAACACTGCTTGTTACAATGGCCTTCCTGACCCTAAAGCCATGGCCCTCAATGCTAAGCTGTTCACCCTCACAGGCTCCAAAGAGCCATGCCATCCACAGGAAAGCAGCCAGCTGCCCCCGAGCCAGGCTGCTGTCACTTCTTGATCACACACAGAAAACTGGAGCTCGGGTGAGTCAGGGATTGGCCGACAACTCCCTGTTGGGTCACAGGCCTCTGGCTGCCCCAATCAACAGGAAACCTCAACATGCTTAAGTTGTTTTTAAAAGGGCAAGTCAAACAAGAGTCATCCCACGTGTGCATGGGCACAGATGAGAGAAATTCAGTGCCCAGACAAGCCAATGACCAAAATGACTCCGTTCAGTGAAGAGGTGTGAACAGAATAAGCCTCAGCCCTCCCTAGGGTAGGCAGCAGCAGGGCAACATGCCAGACTTGAGGCGGGGGATATTCCAGCCTACTCACCATCGAAAATGCCCTAGGCCTCTCTTATTTATTTTACAGAACCATAGAAGCAAAAGGTCATCAGCCCAGCCCCCTAAGCAAATGGATGCCTGGGCCACACTAATGACTCAGCTGTTCTCAACTAGAGGTAAGAAAAGATGCGTTCAATAGAGGACCACATCATTTGTTAATGCATTCAACAAATACCTACTATGTGCTGGGCCCAGTTCTAGGTGCTAGATACAAGAACAAAGAAAACAGACAAAAACCTATAACCTCATGAAATGCTTAAATTTTGGTGGGAGATGACAGGTACTTGACGAGACTCAAAATCTCTTGGGAAGCCTTTTAAACCTTTTTAAAGCAAAAACATCTTATTCCCTCCAGACATTTTGGTATGTGCTCCCCTACCAAGGTGAGAATTCACTGGTCCAGAGAACCACTGTTATTTATGGTAGTATGGGGCCTGGCTTCCACAGGTGAGACAGAAAAATAGTCCAGCACCACTAGTCCATCTGATTCCAACATGCTTTCAGAAAGCATGAACACATCTCTACAGGTTAAGAAATTTCTCTCAATCTCTAGGCTACTTTAACTGAGATTTTGTTTCTCTCCCCTTGCATAACACAAAATATAGAACAAACTGGCCTTTTCCTTTTAAAGTCCTGTCTTTGGTATCACTGATGACCTGAGGTCCATGGCTTTAAGTGCTGCTGCTGCCCAGCCTCCCCACACAGACCAGGCCCTATGCACTTCACCAGGAGGGGCTTGCCTATGCAGACCTTCAGCCCAAGCACCCCTAGGCTCATCACAGAGAAGGTGGCCTCATTCTCTCAGAGGTCTGAGGGACAAGCTGGTAAACAATAGATAAGACCCTAACTCCTGGGGTTGACAGTCTCACTTGAGGGTAGAATTCACTGCTTAGTTCTCGCTGTGCCTCTTACTATGAATGTACTCAGTCTCTGAGTATCCTAGTTTCAGTTCCTCAAAACTGGTCTATGTTTTACATCATAGAGCTGTCATAATGGACAAATTGGACTGTGGTTGTAAAACGGTAATTATTACTAGTGTTGTTTTTTTTACCAAGTTATGCCACACTAATCATTCTCAATAGAGGGTAAGAACATCCCAGACTTAGGGTTCAAGTTTCAGTATAGCTATGTACATACAACAAGTAACTTTCTCCCTCTCTCTCAGCCTCAGTTTCCTGAACTATAAAATGAGGGTTAAAAAGCTATATATCTCAGAGGATTGTTGTGAGAAATAGAATACACACCAAGTGTCAATCTTGAGTCAACCCATAGCACTCAATCTTAGCTTAATATAACTGCTAATACTAACAAGGGTATGACTATTATCATTACCTGGGAAAACTCATCGGTTTACCTCTGTCCTTGGGTTTTAAATAGTCTCAAGGCAGGAGGCATTAAATTAAATATGGCTATGAACTCTTTTCAGCCCATGCTATGGGAAGGTAAATGGAGTCTGTTTCCCTGCCTCTTGGATCTGAGGTGACCCTGTGATTTGCTTTCACTCACAGAATATGATGGTGGAAATTAAAAACAGTCTAAATTCCAAACTTGAGGCCTAAAGAGGCCTTGCACTTTCTCCATTTAACACCTGGAATACTTCCTTCCTGGTCCTGTCCCCTAAGAAAGTCAGAGGATGAGAGGTCATGAGGACCACACTGAGACACCTCAGTCAACAGCCAGCCTTCAACTGCCTGACACGTGAATGAGGCCATCTAGGATACAGCTGAACCCTGATACATGAATGAGTAACCCCAGGGGAAACCAAAGAACTGCCTAGAAACACACGGAAATGTGAGAAATCATAACTTGTTTTGAGCCTCTAAGTTTTAGGATGGTTTGCTAAACTACAATAGTGAAGAGACACAGGTGGGAAAAGTCAGGGTTGCATGTAACTAGCCCACCCCATTGCAGTGAAGAACCACTGCCTGGGCCTTCCATCTCCATTTTTCTCCTTCCACTTCCCCATAAGCCAGCTTCCATGATGTTTGGAATGGTTCTCTCTCTCGCTACTACAGGCTCTGATGTTCTAGGAAGAACTCCCTGAAAATGGAGCTACTTCTATAATCCTAAGAATCAGCCTCTATCAGTCTTTTTTTTCCTTCCCATTTTAAGACAAGAGTCTCATTCTCTTTGCCCAGTCTAGAGTGCCATGGCATCAAGTTAGCTCACAGAAACCTCAAACTCCTGAGTTCAAGTGATTCTCCTGCTTCAGCCTCCTGAGTAGCTGGGACTACAAGTGTCTGCCACAATGCCTGGCTAATTCTGTCTATTTTTAGTAGAGACAGGGGTCTCACTCTTGCTCAGGCTGGTCTTGAACTCCTGAGCTCAAGGGCTCCTCCTACTGTGGCCTCCCAGAGTGCTCACAGCTGTCTGTGAGCCACCACATGTGGCCAGCCTCCATCAGGCTCCATCCCCTTTCCCCCCAGTGGAGAAAAGGCTCAAGAGAACTGTCACCTAGAGACCAGGGAGGCCTCAGGTAAGACACAATACAAGCCAGGTGTCAGGGTGCTCAGGTCTTCATGATCATGAATAACACAACACCTGGTGTCTCCTGGTGAGGATGGGAGAGAATGCTCATTCTTAGGCTTCAGTTGCACTCTCTTTGTTTCCTAATTCTTCAGACAGACTGGAAGTGAAAGTAAAAGAATTCTCCTATTGGATGAGAAGAAACCACCGCCAAGAGAATGGCAGTGACTGGATCCCGACTGCCTTTGGAAGCCACCACCTAAGCAAAGCCTTCTTTTGGGTATGGACACCCACTCTGCCACTGCCACTGACAGTGCCTAGTTTCACTTCTTTAGGGTTCCCAGGACAGTTCCTTGCTAACCTTCTCTGAACCTAAATAAAGGAAGCCACCCCTCACCCAGAACCCGTTATGCCAGCCCCACCATGCCTGAGACACTCTTTAGTTTTTCTTCATTGGAGCACCAGGTATATTCCAGCCACTAGTTTAGGAACTAAGGATCAGCAGAGACTAAAAACAGAAAACATCTCTTTTACTATAGGTTATATTTTGGTAGAGGACACAACTTTGCCTTATTTGTTTTAGAGTAAGCTGACAATAAAAAAAAAAATCAACTGTGCTATTTTACATAGGGAGATTATGGGAGGCCCCTCTCCAAGATAACATTTGTATAACCTGAAGAAGTGAGTAATGCATTTATCCAGGGGAAGGGTGAGCCAGGCGGAATTAGCAGTAGGGCAAAGGCTGGAAACAACTGTATGCCTGCAGTATTCCAGGGGCAACAAGGAGGCCAATGAGGGTAGAGCAGAGGGAGAGGAAGAAGAGTGAGCTGGAGTGAGTCTGAGAGGCACCAGAGGCCAGGTCACGGAAGACCCTGTGGGCCGGTGGTAAGACTTGGGCTTGTGTTCTAAAAAAGGAGGATGCTCTTGAAGGGGTATGAGCAGAAGAGTGACACGATCCAACTTCATATCAGAGGATGAAGTGCAGGAGTGCAAGGCTGACAGCAAGGAGACTAGAGAGCCACTGCAACAATAATCCAGACAAGACAGAGATTATGGCGGCTTGGATTAGAATGGTAGTACTACAAACAGATTTTTTAAGAGAGAGGTTCTTGCTCCATCTCTCAGACTAAAGTACAGTGGCAGGATGATAGCTCAATGCAGCTCCAATTTCTTGGGCTCAAGTGGTCCTCCACCGCAACCTCCCAAGTAGCTGCAATTACAGGTGTGCAGTACCGTGACTGGCTAATTCTTTTATTTTTTGTAGAGACAGGATGTCAGTATGTTGCTCAGGCTGGTCTTGACCTCCTGGCCTCAAGCAATCCTCCCACTTGGCCTCCCAAAGTGCTGGGATTACCGATGTGTGCCACTGTGCACAGACAGAAAAATGCATCTATTTTGAGTGTTGGGCCAATGGGATTTGCTGATGAACCAGATGAAGGATGTGAGAGACAAAAAGAAGTCAAGGATAACATCAAGATTTTTGGCCTTGGCAGTACCCGTAGCTCAGTGGGTAGGGCACCAGCCACATACACCCAGGCTGGGCTCAAACCTGGCCCAGGTCAGCTAAAGAACGACAACTGCGAAAAAAAAAAAAAAATAGCTGGGCATTGTGGTGGACGGCTATAATCCCAGCTACTTGGGAGGTTGAGGCAAGAGAATCGCTGAAGCCCGAGCTTGAGATTGCTGTGAGCTGTGACTCCAGGACACTCTACTGAGGTCGACATAGTGAGACTCTATCTCCAAAAAAAAAAAAAAAAAAAAAGATTTCTGGCCTAAGCACTTGGTTAGAAAGGAGTTCACATTATAAATTTCAATTTGGGAGTCAGTGGTGGTATATAGATATTATTTAAAACCATGTGGCCAAATGACATAATCCGGAGTATAAGAGTATCTGGAGAAGTCCAGAGACTTAGCTGTAGGACAGTCGAGTGTTTCAAGGTCTGGAAATGGAGGAGGAGCTGGTTAAGGAGACTGATAGAGAAGAGGATTCAGTGAGGAAAGAAGAAAACCATGAAGAATGATGTCCTGAGACCTGTAAGAAATAGGGAGTGATCAACTGAATCAAACCTGCCAACAATTGAGTAAGAGAAGGACTGAAAAATGATCATCAGATTTGGCAACACAGAGGTCACTGTGACCTTACAAAGAGAAGTTTTGGTAGAGAAGTAGGAAGAGAAGCTTGACTGGAAGAAATTCAAGAAAATGGGAAAAGAAGTGGAGACACAGTTCAGACAGCTCTTTCAAAGAGTTTTCCTTTCAAAGGGAACAAAGAAATGGGTCATAATACAGGAAAATGTGGCATAATAGAAGTATTATTCTTATTAACTTAAGCTATGAGATATAGGGGTCACTATCAAAGTTTTGAGATAGACCATGTTACAGTTCATTATTTTATTTCCACAAAACACAGTCAACAGCATCTTTTCTGACTCACCTGCACAAATGTCAACTTGCTCAGCTTATCAATGTTGCCAAGAGGGCTTCATTTGTTTCTAACCACATGGATTTTACATTTCTTTCTGTTTCTTTGCTTCCTCTTTTTTTTGAGACAGTCTCAAGCTGTTGTCCTGGGTAGAGCGCTGTGACATCATAGCTCACAGCAACCTCCAACTTGGGCTCAAGCAATCCTTTTGCTTCATTTTTTTTTTCTAATTTTAGTAGAGACAAGGTCTCCCTTTTGCTCAAGCTGGCCTCAAACTCATGAGCTCAAGTAATCCACCCATCTCGGCCTCCCAGAGTGCCAGGATTACAGGTGTTGTCTTTTTTTTTTTTTTTTTTTTTGAGACAGAGTCTCTCTCTGCTGCCCAGGAAGTGCCTAGCTCACAGCAACCTCAAACTCCTGGGTTCAAGTGATCCTTCTGTCTTACCCTTTTGAGTAGCTGGGACTACAAGTGCCTGCCATAATGCCCAGCTAATTTTTCTAAGTAGAGATAAGGGCTCACTGTTGCTTAGGCTTGTCTTGAACTCCTGACCCAAGGGATCCTCCTGCCTCAGCCTCCCATAGTGCTAGGATTACAGATGTGAGCCACCATGCCCAGCTGGATTTTATATTTCTTGAGTTTTACGTATCTCAAAACTTTCCTAATGACTCATGTATTACTGCACGCTTGAATGAGGACTGGACTGATGCCGTAGAGAAGGAAAAGTTGTCAATGTAGGACACAGAGGAAAAAAATGCAGAAGTGATTGATGCCCTTTAGCAGGCAGCAAGAGAGGTAAACCTATAGAACAGATAAACCACTTACTCTGAGCATCCTCACATTCTAACTGTGTGACTAAGATGATGTAAATTTGTTAACAGTGTTTGAACACCATAAAATAATTTCATAAATGTAAAAATAATTTTTAAAAAGCAAATACAAAGCAGCGAACAGACACCCAAGTCTCTGCTCTTACCATCTCTCACTGTTTTTTTCTTTCTTTTTTTTTTTTTTTTTGAGACAGAGTCTCACTATGTCACCCTCAGTAGAATGCCATGGCACCACAGCTCATAGCAACCTCAAACTCTTGGGCTTAAGCAATTGTCTTGACTCACCCTCTGTAGCTGGGACTACAGGCACCCACCACAACGCCCAGCTGTTTTTTTGTTGCAGTTGTCATTGTTGTTTTAGCTGGACAGGGCTGGGTTCGAACCCTCCAGCCTCAGGGTACGGGGCCGGCATCCTACCCACTGAGCTATGGGCGCCGTCCCATCTCTCACTCTGTTATTCTACAAACCCAGAGTATGTTCCTGGGGAGGCAGACACTGTGGAACTGGGCACTTGTTGTGCCATGGCCTTGCCAGCAAGCAGCCAGTTCTGCTGCTCAGCACACGCACGGATGCCAAAACCACAACATGCAATTGGCCAAAACCAACATTCCAGGAAAGATGGAGTAAGATAAACAGATGAAAGAAAAGGGGAGAATGTAAAGGAAATTCAATAAAAAACCATAAATACACATACACACAGAAATATATATTTGTATAAGACAAATAAGCAAGATAAAAAGGGTATGAACTAAGTTATAAAGAGATAAATTTGAAGAGAAAGCATCATGTGTATGCACACATCTGTATACACAGACAGAAAGTGAGAGTTAAAGTGCAAAATAATCCCTCTCAACCCGTGGGTTAGTGACATAGCAGGAAACATTTGTGCTAAGGAATGCCCCATATATTGTCAGTGCACCTAGGGATATTTCTGGAGGAAAGGCTGTTGTTAGTCCTTGATGACAAGATATTTCTAAACTCCGCATCTTGAAGTTGCTTTTTTTCTGGACACAAGGCTACTGTACAAGCGTTAGTAATAAGAAGGAGCCAAGTTGGAACCAGTGGGGCAAAGTCCTAGGAGTCCAGGAAACAGCTGCAGAGGTACCAGGATATGCTACGAACGTCATGAAGTGAGCCTGTCTGCAAGTTAACGTTACATGGTCCAGCTTCCAATACACTTCCATCCCTACTAAGCAGGTGTCTAAACCCCTTCAAATGAAACTGCTCAGTAAGTGGCCAATCATCATGCTGGAGCTTCCAACCAAGAGCCTGTTGGCTCAGCCAGCCAGCCTTATTACCCTCTTGCCACTCGGCAACTGCCCCAGCTCTGGGGATAGAATTCTCACTGCACCACCCCAAGGCCACACTCTGAGCATAAAGGAGGACAAAAAGGAAGAAGGCTATCTCAGGCCTATCAGCAAGTCCAGGTTCTCGTTCCCCAGCCAGAGTACAGCCTTGCCTGGGAACTCCCACTGACATACTACTCACCTGGTAACTCCCACTGACATACTACTCACCTGGGAACTCCCACTGACATACTACTCACCTGGGAACTCCCACTGACATACTACTCACCTGGTAACTCCCACTGACATACTACTCCAGAAAAGTGCTGATAAAAAACAGAGGTCTGGGTGACACTCAACTTGGCCTTCCTGCTCCCAAAGAAACCACCTTACGAATGGTTAAGAGTTCCCAGTAGGATCCAGGGCAGCCTCAGCCTTCCACCATCTAGGGAGGCTTTTCACGGCTTGTCAGGGAAAGTAGAAAGTTAGTAGAAAAGTAATAGGAGCACAAACAGAGGTGCCTTCCCCTCCCCCCCGCCCAGAAAACACATCTAAGAATCTACCAAAGCCAACCTGTCTGTTCCTCAGCTGATTTCTAAGGATGCACAAAGAGGACTGGTGAGCTCTTCTCTGGTAGGAACCCAAGCCCTCTAAGCAGCAATGAACATAGAGAATACCTCCCATGGAGAAGCCCACTCTGAGGCTACCCACGCCTCACAGGAAGATCCCTCATGCCCTAGTCCAGTAAAAACGGCTTCTGTACAAAGCAGAACTCGATTTTATACAAAGCCAAAAGAAAGAGAAACCTACGTCTAGGAAACCATGCCAAAGGCACTTGTAGAGATTTTAAAAATTGGTCCTCAAGTTCTTTGACATGCCTCCTGTCAAAATAACCCTTCCACTTAAATCTGGGCTGTGACTGCTTAACCAATAGAATACAGTACAAATGACATGGTGCCACTTTTCAGTCCCAGGTATAGGACAGCCAGCATCAACCCCCAGACATGGAAGTTAACCCTTCAACCCTAGGACCTGGAAAATTGGTTTGACTATCTTTTCCTATATCCCAGAGCCCAGAAAACTTTGACCATCTTTTCCTATAGTCTTATATTTCTTATATTCATTAACAGTGGCCAATTCCCAAGAACCAGGTCAACCCGGGTTCACTTACTTATCCGTGGCTGACACTGAGTATTGTTGAAAAGAGATATTCTTAGATTAATGGTAAATAACAGTGAGTATGCAAAATAATGTGAAAATTGCTGAGGAATTCAGGGATGGTGTTAAGTTGCTATGGGTCAGTGAGGTCCACAGGGTTAAGGCACCTCTAGGTGATACTAGCCCCTAGCTACTGAGCTACCCACCAAGTTGCTTTAGCTAGAAAAGACATTGGGGAGCAGGAACAAGCCGTCCCTGCGGTGCTCTGTCTGAATCCCTAATCCACACAGTCTGGGACCATAATGAATAGTTGTCCTTTGGCAGCAAATAACTGGAACAGATTTTGGTACCTGTAAGTGGGTTGGCTACTGAAACAAAATCTTAAAACACTGGCTTTGGGCTGTCAGGAGGGGATTAATGGAAAGTAAGGAAAATGTTATAAGCTAGAGGAAAGGAGACTCTTATACGTGGGTCATTACAAAAGTTCTGAGATGCACAAAAATCAAGAAACATAAAATCCATGCAGACAGAAACTAATGAAGCCTTTCTAGCGACACTGAAAAGCCAAGCAAGCTGAAACTTGCACAGGTGAATCAGAAAGGATGCTGTCGACTGTGTTTCTTGGAAATGAAATTATGGCGCATAACTCAGTCTGTCTCAAAACTTTTGTAGTGGCCCCCACAGTGTTTAAAAATTTGATAATTCTGTTGCCTATGGTAACATAGAAAATAGGAAACATAGCTAATGAATTTGAGCTAAAAAGGAACTGTTCAGTTTCCAAGCAAAATTTAAGGAAACGTAAATGAGAAAGTCATACTGGGTCAGAAAATAAAACTGCTTTTCATGGCCAGTCTTTTTAGACATTAAAAACACTCTCAAATTAAGAAATGGATTCCAGGTAATAGGGATGGTTTTATTGAGTATGGATAAAAGTTCAAACTGTATACTTTACTTATTAATTAATTAATTAATTAATTTTTAATTTATTTAAAAATTTAAATAATTTATTTAAATAATTAATTTCTTTAATTTATTTTTTTAGAGGCAGGGTCTCATTCTGTTGCCCAGGTAGGAGCGCACAATCGCAGCTCACTGCAGCTTCAAAATCCTGGACTCAAGCAATTCTCTTGCCTCAAGAGAGTAGAGCTGGGACTACAGGCACACATCACCATGCCCAGTTAATTTTTGTTTTTAATTTGTAGAGAAGGACTCCTGCTGTATTACCAGAGCTGGCATCCATCTAAGTCCTGGCATCAAGAAATCCTCCTGCTCAGCCTCCCAAAGTGCTAGGATTACAGGCCTCAGCCACCAAGCCGAGCCCAATGAAGTTTTTAAAGGAAGTATATCAGCTTGGACTGATATACTGAGAAAAAGTACAAAATGAAGGGATGACTTTGGACCCTTAACACATTATAGATAGAAGCAGATGGAGAAAACTACTTACCCGCAATAATGAGCTCTTTTTATTAAAAAAAAAAAAAAAAAAAAAAAGAAAGAAAGAATAAAAGGATGACCCAGAGGGCAAAAGCAGAAGCTAGAGACAAGGTAAAAACTTGGGGCAGTAGAACCAAGGAATTAGCAACAGCAGCCCTGATGAATATAAGAATATGAAGAACCAGTCATTGCTAGGTACTTTTTGTTTTCCCTTTTTTGAAAAGAAGCACCTATAGTGGTTACCTTAGGCCTGTCCCACCAGTGTATTTTGGGTGGCAGATATCTCTTCTCTTTAATTTACAGGTCTTTACGGCAAGACAAACAGTACTCAAGAAGCTTCATCCAATGAACAAAACTGCACCCCAAAACTCTCATCTACACTTGGACCTGATTTTGATGACAAGATTCTAGACCTTGAGTTGATAATATTAATAGGATGAAATGAGGAATCTTAGACCTGAAAGAGATTAAGCAAATTATGCATCTGGGAAAGATGCGAATTGTGATCAGAGGGCAGACTGTAGCATATTGTACTTTCCAAAGACAGGTATCATAATTTATCCCATAAATAATGTTGTATTTATCTTCTCTTCCCTTCAACATAAACAGCCCTTTGTAATTCTCTTATAATTAATACAGGATAACAGGCTCAGTACCTGTGGCTCAAGTGGCTAGAGCGCCAGCCACATACACCTAAGCTGGCGGGTTCGAATCCAGCCTGGACCTGCCAAACAACAATAATGGCTGCAACCAAAAAAACAGCCAGGCGTTGTAGCAGGTGCCTATAATCCCAGCTAATTGGGAGGAGGAGGCAGGAGAATCACTTGAGCCCAGGAGTTGGAGGTTGCTGTGAGCTGTGATGCCACAGCACCCTACCCAGGGTGACAGCTTAAGGCTCTGTCTCCAAAAAAAAAAAAAAAAAATACAGGATAACAGAAAATACACTATTTTGTTTCTGAGGCCAGGTCATTAAAATGCCATGCATTTTTGCCTTGTTCTCTTGGGATGTGTACTCTTGGAATCCAGATACCACATTGTGAAAACATGCAACCAATGTAAAGGCAACATGAAGGTATTTTCCAGCTGAGGTCTCAGCTGACTGCCAGCATCAACTGTTAGACATGTAAGCCTTCAGATGACCCCAGCCCCTAGAGAGTCACCCCCAACCTCCAGGCCACTGCAACTGATACTGCAAGGAACAGAGACAAGCTTTCCCTGCTGAGTCCTACCCAAATCACAGTATGTGAGCAAAATAAATGGCTATTATTGTTTCAACCCACTAAGTTTTGGGTCATTTGTTATATAGAAATAAATAACCAGAACAGCAATAATGGCATCATGGTTGGATTCTGAGAAGCATCTTGGGGAACAGGGGCTGAAGATTATCCTGAGGGTTTGCCTGCCATGGCCAGGACAGGCTCTGCAATACTATCTTTTACCCCCAGCTCCTACCCTCATAAGAATTTCCTTCTCTGCAAGCTCTTGCCCACTTCCTGACACCTAAGGCACAGGGTCCAAATCTATATCTACTCTGGCAGTAGGACCTCAAGACATCTCCATTTTCACCATATCACAAACTGAGACCACCCTTTCATACATACCTGTAAATATGATTTGAAATTATAGCTCCACGGCCAATTAGCTGTATGGGCTATAGCTTCCTCACATGTAATGTAAGCAACTAAGCTAGATGTATCCCAAGATCCCTCCAAACTCTAACATTCCAACATTATACAGGCTGGGTTCCACTGAGTTCCAACCGAGACAGGGAAATAAAACCCACACAAATCTCCTCCCTACAAGGTATTATGTGATAACTGCCATTTGGAGACTCCAAACCAAAGTTTTGTAATAAATGCAGAGGGGAAAGGCATCTGTCCTACCTGTGTATTTAAGAAAAGCACTAAAAAAGAAGTAACTTTTACATCCAGCCTGGCAGAAATGTAAGGGTAGCATTAGAGAACAGGGAAAGATAAAGGCAGAAAGAAAGATCAGAGCCAGATCAAGGAAAGCCCTTGCAAACTAGACTCAGTTTCACCTTATCATGGACAGCAGTAGTTTTTGAGCAAGGAAGTCCTAGTAATAGCTGTTTATAGGGACGTGAATGTGGTAGCATAATAAAACAACAGAAGCATCATGAGAGGCTGTAGCCTTGAGTTCATCCTTCATTAGTTTTGCATCTTTAGGGGGTATCTCCGCTTCTCTATGCCTCAGTTTCCTAATTTGTAAATAAAATGAGTTAGAGTGAATAAGCTTTAAGCCCCTTTTTATTTCTGCTTTTCTAAGAATCTATAGACTAAATAGAGTCCAAAGCTAAGAAGATCCACTGGAAGTCACTACAAGGACTTGAATAGCAGCACAACAGCTTATACTCCAAATATCATTAATTAAATTATTTTTGAAAGAAGTTCAAAGTAGAGTAAGTATATTCTTTGTTTTACATTTTTTTTAATCAACATAACTTAAGTGTGCCGCAGAAGGTTAGCTATAGGTTCAAGTGTGCTGTGAGATAAAAAAGGTTGAAAAACACTGCCCTAACGGGTGCTCTCCCACCCAGCTAATCAACTGATCAAGGAGTAAAGTCTTCTATGTGCCAGGCATTGTTTTAGGTTCCAGGAACATAGAAAGAAATCAAAGTCATTGCCTCAGTAAGTTTATATTCTTACAGACACCCAGATTTCCTTCATTTACAATCGGAAACAAGGTTCCCAAATACAAGTCTGATGGTCTGTGTTTCCAAGTTGCAATGACTCAAGTGCTGGAGGCACATCTTCATAGTGAAGAAGCTGTGAAGGAAATCAGTTGGCATAGCAGGTCTTCTGAAAGAGCCCCAGATGTCTGCCAAGTCTTACTGCATAAGTGAAACCTCCTGGGACCAGCCAGTGACAAAGGTCATCCCATCCAGGCAGCTGAATTAGCTCTAAACATAATACTTCCTTGTTTGCAAATCACCAAGCTACTTCTAGTCCCACCCCAGGCCATCAACACCAACACAATAAAGTCTGACCTCTGGAATTCCGAGGAGCTCTGAGACCTCCACCCCTCCCTCCCAGAGCTGGATGCCTGTGAGCTGTAGTGGGAACACCTGTTGGGAAGGTATATCCGCAGGTAAGGGGGAAACAGTATGCCCATTCAGCTTCACCAACAAAGAGGAAAGGAAACCTGCTCTGGGAGACCAAAACACGACAAAGAACAAAACTTAGGCTGTCAAATGAAAAGGCTTAGATTTCTGCCTCCTACACGTTCCTGCCAAATCAAGACTGGATCGAAAAGGTAGAGAAAGGGAATAATTAGTGAAACACCTGTAAAGACCCAGGGAATGGAATTCAGGATCTTTAACCCAGACTGGGTCAGTGGAAGACTTCTGCAAATTAAAGTTACAGCCCTGCAAATACATATCTTGACAGTTCCTAATAGTTCCACTGGGTTCTATCTGCCTATCCCTATCAGTTTTATATGCCTCAGAACTCCCTTTTCCACAAAGCTGGAAACAAATGCCTCAGCCAGGGTGTCAAAAGCCCAGCTTTTCAAAGCCCTGGCGCCCCTCCTCCCCTTCCCTTCCCTCTCCTCCCCTCCCTAACCATGGCTCTGGCCAAACCAAGAAGTCTCCTCCTCAGACTCTTGGACTAGCAATGATAAAAAAGTCCCCAGGTCACCGCCAAACAGTGATTGAAATATCAGACTAAGAAATTCAGGTGCCAACATTACCAATCCAAGTTGTAAATACCTTGAAGAAGGAGAATCGATCACCCCTCTTTGTCCACCAGTATCTAGCACAGAGCCCAGCACCTAGGAAAACCCTCAAAGTTCACTGTCAGTGCCTTCCTAAATAAATCAGTGATTTACGGCCTTACTCAGCCCAAAGAACACACCCAGATGTGACATGGGGAGCAGACAGCCAAAGAAACCACCAGATCACAAGGTCTAAACAACACCTACAGCCCAGAGGCAGCCTCTGGAAGAAGGGTGGAGCTAGCTAAAGAGGCCTAGGATTCCAAGACAAAAGCTAGGTTCCCAGGAAAGGAGGGAGGGGAGAAGAGAAACGGAAATGTGGCAGGCAGGAAGTTAAGACTTAGAAGGGAGGCCAGAAAGATGCTTTTTTTAGGGACATCTGAGGCTCAGATATTTACAAACATCATCCAGTATGTTATGATGGCAAGCATCCTGGGAAGGCTGAAGGAAGAGCAATATCTGAAAACATGTGGAAATACACAAGCACGTATTCCAGTAGAAACTAGGGCACCTGCCAGCAGTCTCGGTTTTGCTTTGGAATGCACTGTAAATACTACATCTCTCTTGGTCCGGCGCCTGTGGCTCAAGCGGCTAAGGCGCCAGCCACATACACCTGAGCTGGCAGGTTCGAATCCAGCCCAGGCCCACCAGACAAGAATGATGGCTGCAACCAAAAAATAGCCAGGCATTGTGGTGGGCACCTTAGTCCCAGCTACTTGGGAGGCAGAGGCAGGAGAATCGCTTGAGCCCAGGAGTTGGAGGTTGCTGTGGGCTGTGCTGCCATGGCACTCCACCCAGGGCGATAGCTTAAGGCTCTGTCTCAAAAAAAA